>NW_024609798.1:87500-130000 GCF_018296145.1 Oncorhynchus tshawytscha
GGGAGAGAGAGAGGGAGGAGAGAGAGGAGAGGGAGGAGAGAGAGGAGAGGGAGGGAGAGGAGAGGATCAGGAGAGAGAGAGGATGGAGGGAGAGAGGGAGCAGGAGTGACCCTCCATGGAGAGGATCAGGGTGAGGAGAGGAGAGATGTGGTGTGTGAGGTGAGGAGAGATGGAGGAGAGGAGAGGAATAGAGCAGCTTTTCCAGTCACCATAGCAACCCTCCATGGAAACAGTAGTGGTGATGATAATGGGAGACCGTGTGTGTGTGTGTGTGTGTGTGTGTGTGTGGGTGTAAGTGAACAGAAAACACGCAGGAGGAAGGGGAAAGTGTAAGGTGTGTACCTACCATGGTGTGTCGTGTACCTACCAGTGTGGGAGTGTGTACCTACCATGGTGTAGCTGTGTACCTACCACTGTGGGCAGTGTGTACCTACCATGGTGTGTCTGTGGGCAGTGTGTACCTACCATGGTGTAGCTGTGGGCAGTGTGTACCTACCATGGTGTAGCTGTGGGCAGTGTACCTACCATGGTGTAGCTGTGGGCAGTGTGTACCTACCATGGTGTGTCAGTGTGTACCTACCATGGCAGTGTGTGTACCTACCACCAGTGTGTACCTACCATGGTGTAGCTGTGGGCAGTGTGTACCTACCCTGTGGGCAGTGTACCATGGTGTAGCTGTGGGCAGTGTGTACCTACCATGGTGTAGCTGTGGGCAGTGTGTACCTACCTGTGGGCAGTGTGTACCTACCATGGTGTAGCTGTGGGCAGTGTGTACCTACCATGTACCTACCATGGTGTAGCTGTGGTACCTACCAGCTGTGTGTACCTACCATGGTGTAGCTGTGGTACCTACCATGGTGTGTCTGTGGGCAGTGTGTACCTACCATGGTGTAGCTGTGGGCAGTGTGTACCTACCATGGTGTAGCTGTGGGCAGTGTGTACCTACCATGGTGTAGCTGTGGGCAGTGTGTACCTACCATGGTGTAGCAGTGTGTACCTGGGCAGTGTGTACCTACCATGGTGTAGCTGTGTACCTACCATGGTGTGTCTGTGGGCAGTGTGTACCTACCATGGTGTAGCTGTGGGCAGTGTGTACCTACCTACCATGGTGTGTCTGTGGGCAGTGTGTACCTACCATGGTGTAGCTGTGTGTACCTACCATGGTGTAGCTGTGGGCAGTGTGTACCTACCATGGTGTAGCTGTGGGCAGTGTGTACCTACCATGGTGGTGTACCAGCTGTGGGCAGTGTGTACCTACCATGGTGTAGCTGTGGGCAGTGTGTACCTACCATGGTGTAGCTGTGTACCTACCATGGTGTGTCTGTGTACCTACCATGGTGTAGCTGTGTGTACCTACCATGGTGTACTGTGGGCTGTGTACCTACCATGGTGTGTCTGTGGGCAGTGTGTACCTACCATGGTGTACCATGGTGTGTACCTACCATGGTGTAGCTGTGGGCAGTGTGTACCTACCATGGTGTAGCTGTGGGCAGTGTGTACCTACCATACCTACCATGGTGTAGCTGTGGGCAGTGTGTACCTACCATGGTGGGCAGTGTGTACCTACCATGGTGTGCTGTGTGTACCTACCAGTGTGTACCTACCATGGTGTAGCTGTGGGCAGTGTGTACCTACCATGGTGTAGCTGTGTGCTGTGGGCAGTGTGTACCTACCATGTGTGCTGTACCTACCATGGTGTAGCTGTGGGCAGTGTGTACCTACCATGGTGTAGCTGTGGGCAGTGTGTACCTACCATGGTGTAGCTGTGGGCAGTGTGTACCTACCATGGTGTAGCAGTGTGTGTACCTACCATGGTGTGTCTGCTGTGGTACCTACCATGTGTGTACCTACCATGGTGTAGCTGTGGGCAGTGTGTACCTACCATGGTGTAGTGTAGCCTACCATGGTGTAGCTGTGGGCAGTGTACCTACCATGGTGTAGCTGTGGGCAGTGTGTACCTACCATGGTGGTGTAGCTGTGGGCAGTGTACCTACCATGGTGTAGCTGTGGGCTGTGTACCTACCATGGTGTGTCTGTGGGGTGTACCTACCATGGTGTGTGTGGGCAGTGTGTACCTACCATGGTGTAGCTGTGGGCAGTGTGTACCTACCATGGTGTAGCTGTGGGCAGTGTGTACCTACCATGGTGCTGTGTACCTACCATAGTAGCTGTGGGCAGTGTGTACCTACCATGGTGTAGCTGTGGGCAGTGTGTACCTACCATGGTGTAGCTGTACCTACCATGGGCAGTGTGTACCTACCATGGTGTAGCTGTGGGCAGTGTGTACCTACCATGGTGTACCAGTGTGTACCTACCATGGTGTAGCTGTGTACCTACCAGTGTGTACCTACCATGGTGTGTGTACCTACCATGGTGTAGCTGTCACCTACCATGGTGTGTCTGTGGGTACCTACCAGTGTGTACCTACCATGGTGTAGCTGTGTACCTACCATGGTGTAGCTGTGGGCAGTGTGTACCTACCATGGTGTAGCTGTGTACCTACCATGGTGTGTGTACCTACCATGGTGTAGCTGTGGGCAGTGTGTACCTACCATGGTGTAGCTGTGGGCAGTGTGTACCTACCATGGTGTAGCTGTGGGCAGTGTGGTGAAGGTGTGTACAGCTCTGTGTGTCTGCGTAGCTGCGTATCCCCAGACAGTTAGACGGGTGGAGCTGTTTGATGAGGAAGTTACAGCAGGCCTGGACCACTGACTGGAGCTGGAGGAGACATGATACTGACAATATACACTCTATAGTGTCCTCTCTCAACTCCACACGACCTGGAGAGGCACAGAGAGAGAGACACAGAGAGAGAGACACAGAGAGAGAGACACAGAGAGAGAGACACAGAGAGAGAGACACAGAGAGAGAGACACAGAGAGAGAGACACACATCATTTGATTACTTTTCTTGCTAAGAATTTAAATGTAAACTTGTAGTGTATTCAAGATTTAAAAAGACTTGCGGTGTACCTAAAACTGTCCGATGGAACAGTAACTGAATGTCTTGATGCCTGTCTGTAGGAGCCATCCATTATGGTGAATGGGACGGTGTACCTAATAAACTGTCCGATGGAACAGTAACTGAATGTCTTGATGCCTGTCTGTAGGAGCCATCCATTATGGTGAATGGGACAGTGTACCTAATAAACTGTCCGGTGAGTGTGTGTGACAGAAATAGTACACTTCTTTTGGCCTGAGCCCTACACAGGGGTGGTGTGTAATTGTGTGTACCTGTGTAAGCGTATTGTACCAGCACCCACAATGCATCAGGGTCCACCCCCTCCATCTTAACCTCTTCCTGTTTGGCCTCTCGGACATCACTGGTGAACATGGCCGCAAAGTAGTCAGACACCGACGACAGGACCAGTCTGACAGGGAGGAAGGGAGGAGAATTCAGATGTCAAACCAGAGAGAGAATACCTGACCACTGTGACTGACCCAAAATTAAAGAAAGCTTTGACTATGTACAGACTCAGTGAGCATAGCCTTGCTATTGAGAAAGGCCGCCGTAGGCAGACCTGGCTCTCAAGAGAAGACAGGCTATGTGCTCACTGCCCACAAAATGAGGTGGAAACTGAGCTGCACTTCCTAACCTCCTGCCCAATGTATGACCATATTAGAGAGACATATTTCCCTCAGATCACACAGACCCACAAAGAATTAGAAAACAAATCCAACTTTGATAAACTCCCATATCTACTGGGTGAAATACCACAGTGTGCCATCACAGCAGCAAGATTTGTGACCTGTTGCCACGAGAAAAGGGCAACCAGTGAAGAACACACACCATTGTAAATACAACCCATATTTATGCTTATTTATTTTATCTTGTGTCCTTTAACCATTTGTACATTGTTAAAACACTGTGTGTATATATATATATATATATATATATATATATAAATAATATGACATTTGTAATGTCTTTGTTTTGAAACTTCTGTATGTGTAATGTTTACTGTTAATTTTTATTGTTTATTTCACTTTATATATTATCTACCTCACTTGCTTTGGCAATATTAACACGTTTCCCATGCCAATAAAGCCCTTGAATTGAATTGAGAGAGAGAGAGAGACAGAGAGAGAGAGAGAGAGAGACACAGAGAGAGAAAGAAAGAGAGAAAACAGAGATTATTCGGAATAGAGATAATTTTGTTCGGCTAAAATAAGGCTTTCATCACGCACAAATATATTAGAAAATGTTTTGTTCAAAAGAGATTTGTTCAATTTCCACACACGTCTTTCGAGTGAGCGAGAGCGAGAGAGCGAGCGAGAGGAAAGGACTTAAATGTTAAGGTCATATCTTAATAAGATGACTCTGAAATGTTAAGACAATAAAAGGTTATAAAACACTGATGGAATGAGATGCACCCTTCACAATAAAAGGTTATAAACAACTGAAGGAATGAGATGCACCCTTCACAATAAAAGGTTATAAACCACTGACGGAATGAGATGCACCCTTCACAATAAAAGGTTATAAACCACTGACGGAATGAGATGCACCCTTCACAATAAAAGGTTATAAACCACTGACGGAATGAGATGTACCCTTCACAATAAAAGGTTATAAAACATGTAAACCAAACATTTATTTCTAGAGGGTCTTCATTTAAAAAAGTAATGTTTTTAAATAAATAATTTCTTCGTTTTTTTAATTCATTGTTTTTGGTCGACACATCAAATAACTTTTTTCAAACTAAAATCAATCAATCAACAATCAATTCCTTCAATCAATCTATTCACAAAAAGTATCTGTGAGAATCAGTACAGGACCAGTCAAACGTTTGGACACAACTACTCATTCAAGGTTTTTTTATTTTTTTACATTCCACAATCACCCGACCTCAACCCAACTGAGATGGTTTGGGATGAGTTGGACTGATGAGTTGGACCGCAGAGTGAAGGAAAAGCAGCCAACAAGTGCTCAGCATATGTGGGAACTCCTTCAAGACTGTTGGAAAAAGCAGTCCAGGTGAAGCTGGTTGAGAGAATGCCAAGAGTGTGCAAAGCTGTCATCAAGGCAAAGGGTGGCTACTTTGAAGAATCTAAAATATATTTTGATTTAACACTTTTTTGGTTACTACATGACTCCATATGTGTTATTTCATAGTTCTGATGTCTTCACTGTTATTCTACAATGTAGAAAAAAGTAAAAATAAAGAAAAACCCTTGAATGAGTAGTTGTCCACACTTTTGACTGGAACTGTGTGTGTGTGTATATATATATATATATATAGATGACATATATATATATGTATGTATGTCCTTCAGAAGAAAAGAGGAGAGAGAGAGAGAGAGAGAGAAAATTGACTAAATCTGAAATGAGGAAATGGAAATGACTGTTATGTTCTGTAGTACCAATATAGGACATCTGCAATCTATAGTTCCCCTTTACAATGAGATGCATTATGGGGGAAAAGAGACCTGGTGTGTGTCTGGGTGTGACAGTGTAGGTCTGTCCCCGACTAAAACACATCTGGGTCGACTGAGAGTCTTCCGTTATGTATTTTTCAATATACAGACATCTTATGTGTTTTAATTAAAAATACAAATATCACATTTCCATAAGTATTCAGACCCTTTTACTCTGTTGATGCACCTTTTGCAGTGATTACAGCCTCGAGTCTTCTTCTCAGCGAGGGAATTCACTCTAACCTGCCCCCCCGTCTTCTTGACACTACAAGCTTGGCACACCTGTATTTGGGGGAGTTTCTCCCATTCTTCTCCGCAGATCCTCTCAAGCTCTGTCAGGTTGGATGGGGAGTGTCGCTGCACAGCTATTTTCAGGTCTCCCCAGAGATGTTCGATCAGGTTGAAGTCTGGGCTCCGGCTGCGACACTGAAGGACATTCAGAGTCTTGTTCCCGAAGCCACTTGGGTTGTCTTGGTAACGTGCTTAAAGTCGTTTTCCTAGTGGAAGTTGAACCTTAGCCCCAGTCTGAGGTCCGGAGCGCTCTGGAGCAGGTTTTCATCAAGGATCTCTCCGTACTTCGCTCCATTCATCATCATTTTCCCCTCGATCCTGACTAGTCTCCCAGTCCCTGCTGCTGAAAAACAAACCCCACGGCATGATGCTGCCACCACCATGCTTTACCGTAGGGTTAGTGCAAGGTTTCCTCCAGACGTGATGCTGCCACCACCATGCTTCACCGTAGGGATGGTGCAAGGTTTCCTCCAGACTTGATGCTGCCACCACCATGCTTCACCGTAGGGATGGTGCAAGGTTTCCTCCAGACTGAACTCTTTGGCCTGAATGCCAAGCGTCACATCTGTTGTCATGACGTTGGCCTGTTGGTCAGGTTTATGACCCCCATAAATACCTTCCCCCCCTTTCCTCTCTCTCTACTAACCAGTTGAAAATATGCATTGGTACTTAAAGAATATGATGTCAGACCAGTTGTCGTCTGAGACATTATTACTGATGATAGGACGACATAAACTGAATCTTGGAAAGTCTACACATTCTAGTTATCGGATTCACATGGAATTGTTGTGCAATTTAAACGTTTAAATATGAAACTATTTGTGAAAAGATTCAAATGTAATTTTAGCTTCTAAATGCGAGAATTGTTTCCATAAGGTAAATTCTGTTCAGTCTGTGGCCCCGCCCATGTGAACAGACATTGGTTATAAACTCTGCTCACTCAGAGGCCCCGCCCAAGTGAACAGACATTGGTTGTAGACTCTGCTCACTCAGAGGCCCCGCCCATGTGAACAGACATTGGTTGTAAACTATGAAACACGCCCTTCTTTCACCACTACATAAGTCCCTATTGTTGCCGGGGACGACGGTCCATACGTTAAATGGGGCTAATATCAAACTACAGAACTAAGCCAACTTCAGCGTGAGCTTCAAGTATGGCAACTTGGTATGAACTTTGAACTCTTATTCACTAAAGAAGTGATACCGCCGAGCAGCTATAAACGCAGACTAGGACGGACAAAGTCTTCTACCAAAGACGGTACTACAACGCATCCGTTCTACCAGACATTCTTCAAAAGGACAGGAAGATCTATGTTGGCCAACACGGCCTTCCATCTACGACCAACCTATTGAAGCACCGCTCAGAGTAAATATTTCTTGCATTTTCCCTTTTTTCCCAAATGGAAATATTTCAGATGCATAAGATTCTGTATTTACGATAGCATAGCTTCACAAGGTCCAATCAGAGACCAAATTCCTTTTAAAATGTAAAAAGAGCCAGCTAAATTTCCCGAAAAACACATGAAATCGTTTTGACTATTGCGGTAACAACACTATAATTAAAATCTATGATACTCCCCCACTTAACATACTAGTTTAGTCTTTGGCCCAATCTTGCTTTTCAACATTCATACCCATTCAGTCTTCTGGCAACAGGCTCTCATACCATTCAATCCAGCAACCATCTTTAATGACCTGACATTGTTCCACATAATGGAAACATACTATAATGTTAGACTACATGAACTTTCCTGCTCAAATTAACTGGTGTTACTTAAACAATCAAACCGAGAATCAATAACCATCAGAATCTATTCTCACAATGTTTTATGATTCAGACATCCAGTCTCCCAATTCTCATTAGAGACGCCTCTAATGCAGAGATAATGGTTCATCTAGAAGCGATCCGTTTCTTATCTACAATCATACGCACAAAATGCTCTCACGTCATAACAGTAACTAATGTATCGGACGAACAATAGCTAGCTAAAGTAAAAATTCCCTGTTTTAGGTCAGTTAGGACCACCACTTTATTTTAAGAATGTGAAATGTGAGAATAATAGTAAGAGAATGATTTATTTCAGCTTTTATTTCTTTCATCATTTTCCCAGTGGGTCAGAAGTTTACATACACTCAATTAGTATTTGGTAGCATTGCCTTTAAATTGTTTAACTTGGGTCAAACGTTTCAGGTAGCCTTCCACAAGCTTCCCACAATAAGTTGGGTGAATTTTGGCCCATTCCTCCTGACAGAGCTGGAGTAACTGAGTCAGGTTTGTAGGCCTACTTGCTCACACACACACACACACTTTTCAGTTCTGCCCACAAATGTTATATAGGATTGAGGTCAGGTCTTTGTGATGGCCACTCCAATACCTTGACTTTGTTGTCCTTAAGCCATTTTGCCACAACTTTGGAAGTATGGTCATTGTCCATTTGGAAGACCCATTTGTGACCAAGCTTTAACTTCCTGACTGATGTCTTGAGATGTTGCTTTCATATATCCACAATTTTCCTTCCTCGTGATGCCGTCTATTTTGTGAAGTGCACCAGTCCCTCCTGCAACAAAGCACCCCCACAACATGATGCTGCCACCCCCGTGCTTCACGGTTGGGATGGTGTTCTTCGGCTTGCAGCCTCCCCCTTTTTCCTACAAACATAACGATGGTCATTGTGGCCAAACAGTTCTATTTTTGTTTCATCAGACCAGAGGACATTTCTCCAAAAAGTACGATCTTTGTCCCCACCTCAAGCCTATAGAAAAGTGAGGTTGCTAACCGTAGTCTGGCTTTTTTATGGCGGTTTTGGAGCAGTGGCTTCTTCCCTGCTGAGCAGCCTTTCAGGTTATGTCGATATAGGACTTACTGTGGATATAGATACTTTTGTACCCGTTTCCTCCAGCATTTTCACAAGGTCCTTTTATGTTGTTCTGGGACTGATTTGCACTTTTCGCACCAAAGTACGTTCATCTCTAGGAGACAGAACGCGTCTCCTTCCTGAGCGGTATGATGGCTGCATGGTCCCATGGTGTTTATACTTGCGTACTATTGTTTGTACAGATGAACGTGGTACCTTCAGGCGTTTGGAAATTACTCCCAAGGGTGAACCAGACTTGTGAAGGTCTACAAATGTTTTTCCTGAGGTCTTGGCTGATTTCTTTTGATTTCCCATGATGTCAAGCAAAGAGGCACTGAGTTTGAAGGTAGGCCTTGAAATACATCCACAGGTACACCTCCAATCGACTCAAATGATGTCAATTAGACACCATTTTCTGGAATTTTCCAAGCTGTTTAAAAGGCAGTCAACTTAAAGTGTATGTAAACTTCTGACCCACTGGAATTGTGATACAGTGAATTATAAATGAAATAATCTGTCTGTATACAATTGTTGGAAAAATGAATTGTGTCAAAGTAGATGTCCGACTTGCCAAAACAATAGTTTGTAAACAAGAAATTTGTTGGAGTGGTTGTAAAACGAGTTTTAAATGACTCCAACCTTAGTGTATGTAAACTTCCGACTTCAACTGTGTGTGTGTGTGTGTTACCTGTGAGCAGGTATCCTCCTGTCCCCCGCCACCAGAGTGACGTCACACAGCTGCTTGGTTCGGAGGTAGGTCTCCATCCTGCTGAAGGTCAGGTCTGCGTGTGTGTGAGCCGTGTACACACACTCGTCGGGGGACACACATGGTTCCATCGACACACATGAGGACAGCGTTGCGCTGCTGTTGGAACACACACACACACACACACACACACACACGGTATGTGTTTTATTGACTTTATTTAACTAGTGTTCACCTGCGAGAGAAAGACACGATGTACACACCATCACACACACACTTTCAAGATAGTGTTTTAATTGTCGGTCTATGGCAACCAAGACCATAGCATGACACACACTGCAATTTAGCCTGCGCCATCTGAAGGACTGTATACACTGAGAATACAAAACATTAAGACGAGGGGTACCGTCTGAAGGACTGTATACACTGAGAATACAAAACATTAAGACGAGGGGTACCGTCTGAAGGACTGAAAACACTGAGAATACAAAACATTAAGACGAGGGGTACCGTCTGAAGGACTGTATACACTGAGAATACAAAACATTAAGACGAGGGGTACCGTCTGAAGGACTGTATACACTGAGAATACAAAACATTAAGAACATTAAGAGGGGTACCGTCTGAAGGACTGAATACACTGAGAATACAAAACCGAGGGGTACCTCCTGAAGGACTGAATACACAAAACAATGATCCCTCACTGTTACATGAAATCCATTACAGGACTGTTAACATTAACAAAACATTAAGACGAGGGGTACCGTCTGAAGGACTGTATACACTGAGAATACAAAACATTAAGACGAGGGGTACCGTCTGAAGGACTGTATACACTGAGAATACAAAACATTAAGACGAGGGGTACCGTCTGAAGGACTGTATACACTGAGAATACAAAACATTAAGACGAGGGGTACCGTCTGAAGGACTGTATACACTGAGAATACAAAACGTTAAGACGAGGGGTACCGTCTGAAGGACTGTATACACTGAGAATACAAAACATTAAGACGAGGGGTACCGTCTGAAGGACTGTATACACTGAGAATACAAAACATTAAGACGAGGGGTACCGTCTGAAGGACTGTATACACTGAGAATACAAAACATTAAGACGAGGGGTACCGTCTGAAGGACTGTATACACTGAGTATACAAAACATTAAGACGAGGGGTACCGTCTGAAGGACTGTATACACTGAGTATACAATACATGAACACCTGCTCTTTCTCTCCATGACACAGACTGACCAGGTGAATCCAGGTGAAAACAATGATCCCTCACTTATTAAATCCACTTCAATCAGTGTAGATGAAGGAGAGGAGACGGGTTAAAGAAGGATTTTTAAGCCTTGAGACAATTAAGAGATGGTTTGTGTAGGAGTGCCATTCAGAGGGTGAATAGGTCAGACTAAAGATTTAAGTGCCTTTGAACGGGGGTATGGTGGTAGGTGCCAGGCGCACCGGTTTGAGTGTGTCAAGAACTGCAACGCTGCTGGGTTCGATAATCCTGAATGAATCGTGAATAATGATGAGTGAGAAAGTTAGATACACAAATGTCATACCCCCAAGACATGCTAACCTCTCACCATTACAATAACAGGAGAGGTTAGCATTTTATATCATAGCCCCAAGACATGCTAACCTCTCACCATTACAATAACAGGGGAGGTTAGCATTTGTTGGTGGGTTTGTGATATTTATGCCTATAACTTTCTCACATATGATTTACGACTCATTCAGGATTATCCGTAATCATTGTAGCATTCACATTCAAACGTAGAAACATATTCTATTTTTATTTACAATAAAAGTGACTCTAAAAATGACACAAGCCATTATTTACCATTCATTTCTATTGGGCACAAAATAAATCTGAAACACAACCAAAAACAAACAGCAAATGCATCCAACAAGTTGTAGTCACATGTAGTCATAATGTGCTATGAATATGGGGGCCAAATACTTTAAGTTAATTTGTCCCAATACTTTTGCTTCCCTAAAATGTGTGTGTAATTTCTAAACGGTTCAACCAATATGGATGAAAATACCCTGAAATTAGTGCTGAACGATTAACCGAAATGTCTGGTTTAAAAAAAACAAAAAAATTTTAACAACCAATTGACGTTGATTAAATTATTCATATTCTAATTAGTTCTTTTTTTTTTCCATGAGCTTTGATTTGCAGTTTCTGTAGAGAAATCCGATCAAGCATGAACTGTAACACTGTGGTTTGGGACTTGTAGTTTTCAACAGGCCAATGTTCTATATAGTTTAGCGCAAAACAACTCGGTAATGAACTACAATAACTAGAATCCATTGTTGCGCCCGCTGTTTGACCGATCGGTCCGGTCAAACACGAAGACTTAGTGAAGTGTGTAGTGTTTGTAACGCAAGATTGCATTTATTTTGAGATATTGCAAAAAAGATGTGACCTTGTCATTCAAGACAGGGTAAATATATATTGTTTTAGATGATAATAAAATATGTTTTGTTTAGTTACTTTATCTTCAACTTGTTTCTCAAACTTTATAGAAAGTCAAACTAGCTTGCACTGACGAGCAGCTAGCTTAAAGCTAGGCTAGGCTGAAAATACCACTGTAGCTAGCTTAAAGCTAGGCTAGGCTGAAAATACCACTGTAGCTAGCTAAAAGCTAGGCTAGGCTGAAAATACCACTGTAGCTAGCTAAAAGCTAGGCTAGGCTGAAAATACCACTGTAGCTAGCTTAAAGCTAGGCTGAAAATACCACTGTAGCTAGCTTAAAGCTAGGCTAGGCTGAAAATACCACTGTAGCTAGCTTAAAGCTAGGCTAGGCTGAAAATACCACTGTAGCTAGCTTAAAGCTAGGCTAGGCTGAAAATACCACTGTAGCTAGCTAAAAGCTAGGCTAGGCTGAAAATACCACTGTAGCTAGCTAAAAGCTAGGCTAGGCTGAAAATACCACTGTAGCTAGCTTAAAGCTAGGCTAGGCTGAAAATACCACTGTAGCTCTAAAAGCTAGGCTAGGCTGAAAATACCACTGTAGCTAGCAAAAGCAGGCTGAAAATACCACTGTAGCTAGCTAAAAGCTAGGCTAGGCTGAAAATACCACTGTAGCTAGCTAAAAGCTAGGCTAGGCTGAAAATACCACTGTAGCTAGCTTAAAGCTAGGCTAGGCTGAAAATACCACTGTAGCTAGCTTAAAGCTAGGCTAGGCTGAAAATACCACTGTAGCTAGCTTAAAGCTAGGCTAGGCTGAAAATACCACTGTAGCTAGCTAAAAGCTAGGCTAGGCTGAAAATACCACTGTAGCTAGCTTAAAGCTAGGCTAGGCTGAAAATACCACTGTAGCTAGCTAAAAGCTAGGCTAGGCTGAAAATACCACTGTAGCTTGCTAAAAGCTAGGCTAGGCTGAAAATACCACTGTAGCTAGCTTAAAGCTAGGCTGAAAATACCACTGTAGCTAGCTTAAAGCTAGGCTGAAAATACCACTGTAGCTAGCTTAAAGCTAGGCTGAAAATACCACTGTAGCTAGCTTAAAGCTAGGCTGAAAATACCACTGTAGCTAGCTAAAAGCTAGGCTAGGTTGAAGGTACCACTGTAGCTAGCTAAAAGCTAGGCTAGGTTGAAAATACCACTGTAGGTTGAAAATACCACTGTAGCTAGCTAAAAGCTAGGCTAGGTTGAAGGTCAAATCAAATCTTATTTGTCACATACACATGGTTAGCAGATGTTAATGCGAGTGTAGCGAAATGCTTGTGCTTCTAGTTCCGACAATGCAGTAATAACGAACAAGTAATCTAACTAACAATTCCAAAACTACTGTCTTATACACAGTGTAAGGGGATAAAGAATATGTGCATAAAGATATATGAATGAGTGATGGTACAGAGCAGCTTAGGCAAGATACAGTAGATGGTATCGAGTACAGTATATACATATGAGATGAGTATGTAAACAAAGTGGCATAGTTAAAGTGGCTAGTGATACATGTATTACATAAAGATGCAGTAGATGATAGAGTACAGTATATACGTATGCATATGAGATGAATAATGTAGGGTAAGTAACATTATATAAGGTAGCATTGTTTAAAGTGGCTAGTGATATATTTACATAATTTCCCATCAATTCCCATTATTAAAGTGGCTGGAGTTGAGTCAGTGTCAGTGTCAGTGTGGTGGCAGCAGCCACTCAATGTTAGTGGTGGCTGTTTAACAGTCTGATGGCCTTGAGATAGAAGCTGTTTTTCAGTCTCTCGGTCCCAGCTTTGATGCACCTGTACTGACCTCGCCTTCTGGATGATACGGGGTGAACAGGCTGTGGCTCGGGTGGTTGTTGTCCTTGATGATCTTTATGGCCTTCCTGTGACATCGGGTGGTCAGGTGTCCTGGAGGGCAGGTATTGCCCCCGGTGATGCGTTTCAGACCTCACTACCCTCTGGAGAGCCTTACGGTTGAGGGCGGTGCAGTTGAACCAGGCGGTGATACAGCCCGCCAGGATGCTCTCGATTGTGCATCTGTAGAAGTTTGTGAGTGCTTTTGGTGACAAGCCGAATTTCTTCAGCCTCCTGAGGTTGAAGTCCAGGCGCTGCTGCGCCTTCTTCACGATGCTGTCTGTGTGAGTGGACCAATTCAGTTTGTCTGTGATGTCGAGGAACTTAAAACTTGCTACCCTCTCCACTACTGTTCCATCGATGTGGATGGGGGGGTGTTCCCTCTGCTGTTTCCTGAAGTCCACAATCATCTCCTTAGTTTTGTTGTAGCTAGCTAAAAGCTAGGCTAGGTTGAAAATACCACTGTAGCTAGCTAAAAGCTAGGCTAGGTTGAAGGTACCACTGTAGCTAGCTAAAAGCTAGGCTAGGTTGAAGGTACCACTGTAGCAGGCTCAAAGCTAGGCTAGGCTGAAAATACCACTGTAGCTAGCTAAAAGCTAGGCTAGGTTGAAGGTACCACTGTAGCTAGCTAAAAGCTAGGCTAGGTTGAAGGTACCACTGTAGCAGGCTAAAAGCTAGGCTAGGCTGAAAATACCACTGTAGCTAGCTAAAAGCTAGGCTAGGTTGAAATGTGTATTATTTATCATTACTTAAAAATAGTACACACTTATAGGAATGGGTAATTGTTTCCAAGTTTGCTAGCTAGCCAGTACTAAACGCCAGATATTATTTACATCTTCTGTGGTTTGGTAACTTCCTGTTCTTCCAATGACTCTGGGTTTGGTATTCAGCAGTCATAAAAGCAGCCTTATTTACCTTTGAAGAACTACTAAAAAAGTAGCTCTTTTTTTCTCTCTCACTCTTTTTTTAACCTTTATTTAACTAGGCAAGTCAGTTAAGAACACATTCTTATTTTCAATGACAGCCTAGGAACAGTGGGTTAACTGGTCTAGGAACAGTGGGTTAACTGGTCTAGGAACAGTTGGTTAACTGCCTGTTCAGGGGCAGAACGACAGATTTGTACCTTGTCAGCTCGGGGGTTTGAACTTGCAACCTTCCGGTTACTAGTCCAACGCTCTAACCACTGCCACCACCTCTCATAGTGATGTTGAATAAATTATGGTTAAGAAGTGATCAGCAGTACTGGGCAGTCACTACCATCATGGGGAAATGTAGTCATTGTTTAATTCAGTGTTGATAGAGAATTCATCCCACATAGGCCTAATAAATAAATGATTGAAACTGAAAACCGTGATTATTTTTTAATAATTTAACAGAAACCAAATCAACCTCAAAACACTCAAAATCGCTAAACACCACCTCAAATTAAAAGCTGACCGTCTGGACTTTATCGTCATAGTATCATTTCAAATCCAAAGTGCTGGAGTACAGAGCCAAAACAACAAAACAAATTGTCACTGTCCCAATACTTTTGGAGCTCACTGTAAATTGCACAAGAATTATACATTTGTATACCTATGTACGGTAGACCCAGAGCGAGCGTAGACCCACAGCGAGCCTCCTATATACGGTAAACCCACAGCGAGCCTCCTATATACGGTAGACCCACAGCGAGCGTCCTATATACGGTAGACCCACAGAGAGCCTCCTATATACGGTAGACCCACAGTAGAGCGAGCCTCCTATATACGGTAGACCCACAGCGAGCCTCCTATATACGGTAGACCCACAGCGAGCCTCCTATATACGGTAAACCCACAGCCTCCTATATACGGTAAACCCACAGCGAGCCTCCTATATACGGTAGACCCACAGCGAGCCTCCTATATACGGTAGACCCACAGCGAGCCTCCTATATACGGTAGACCCACACGAGCCTCCTATATACGGTAAACCCACAGCGAGCCTCCTATATACGGTAAACCCACAGCGAGCCTCCTATATAAACCCACACGGTAAACCCACAGCGAGCCTCCTATATACGGTAGACCCACAGCGAGCCTCCTATATACAGTAGACCCACAGCGAGCCTCCTATATACGGTAGACCCACAGCGAGCCTCCTATATACGGTAGACCCACAGCGAGCCTCCTATATACGGTAGACCCACAGCGAGCCTCCTATATACGGTAGACCCACAGCGAGCCTCCTATATACGGTAGACCCACAGCGAGCCTCCTAATATACGGTAAACCCACAGCCTCCTATATACGGTAAACCCACAGCGAGCCTCCTAATATACGGTAAACCCACAGCTCCTATATACGGTAAACCCACAGCGAGCCTCCCTATATACGGTAGACCCACAGCGAGCCTCCTATATACGGTAAGACCCACACCCACGGTAGACCCACAGCGAGCCTCCTAATATACGGTAGACCCACAGCTCCTATATACCGGTAAACCCACAGCGAGCATCCTATATACGGTAGACCCACAGCGAGCGTCATATGTTGAATTCTGCTTGCTATACAAAGTTGACCATTCAGTAAAAATCTATAGAGAATTTAACTTTGTACAGAAAGTAGGCAGGCTAACAGAAAGCTAACCGAAAGTTAGCGGAAACACAGACCTACGTTAAAGCACCGAGAGGAGACAACAAGCTCAACTCATTCTCCTCATACCTGCAGGAGCTGGACGCAGTGTCGTCGCGGTTATTATTACTCTCGGTTCCGGTCAGTCCCGTCTCCTCTTCAGCCTCGGGAACAGACGCCTCCGGTACCGCCGGTTGGAGGAGCGATGAGCCGTCCCCGGGGTGCTCTGTGTCTGTTACCGGCCGAGAGTGAGAGACAGACAACCGGGTGACCCACTCCGGTTGGCTGAAGGACCGCGGACAAGAGGAATGTCCAGCTGCCGCGGCTGCAAACGCTGTTACCGGGAGGTTATCAGTGGGACTCCCAACATAATTATCCGTAAACGTGCTGTTATTGGCGTTGCATGATCTATTACCACTACAACTACCGTTACCGCTAGTTCCAACTGCTACTATGCAATTATTTCCTGTACCGGTTCCGTTACTGGTAGAACAGACACTAACAGAGGGGCTCTGGTACTCTCCGGGGCTGGCCCCTGCTCCTCTCCCGGTAAAGAAGTCTCCAAGCGGGGGGTTGTGGGGCGGGGGAACAGCCGGGTGACCGAACCACCTCCATCGACTCCGGAGGATCTGCTTCACATCGAAGTCTTTCCGCAGAGAAGAGGAGCCGCTGGTTGACATTCAGGCTCTGGAGACCGGGAGAAATGTCCCGGAGCGCGTACCTAGTTACCGTCGCTTACTGTACTACAGCTCTCTATGAAACCCCACGGTTACAACTGAGGAAGAGAGGCTTGAGGAGGAGAAGAGAGAGAGAGAGAGCACTCCGTTCTGTTTCCAAAAGAACGCGGTGTAGGAGTTGTCTTTTCTCCTCTCCCTCCTGTGCTGGTGCTCACCGACAACACGCACACACCCTCTCTCTCTCTCTCTCCACGTTGCAACGGCACAACGGCGCTCGTAATTGGGCCACTATCTCTGTGTGTATAAAATGACCACCTCCACATAAACACACACAGTCCTTCATCCATACGAAAGGAAATTTATTATGTCAAACGCTTTATGCACAAACCAGGCAACATTTGACACATATGGAAAATAGAATATTCTGGTGGTATATGACAATAAGGTGTGTGTGTGTGTGTGTGTTAGGCATTCATTATTCTCTCATCTAATGAACTGGAGAGCAATGAGGAGATGGACACTGTCTCTCTCATCTAATGAACTAGAGAGCAATGAGGAGATGGACACTGTCTCTCTCATCTAATGAACTGGAGAGCAATGAGGAGATGGACACTGTCTCTCTCATCTAATGAACTAGAGAGCAATGAGGCGATGGACACTGTCTCTCTCATCTAATGAACTCGACCCTACAGAGGGACCCTACAGAGGGACCAAATGAACCCTAAAGTGTGTCCTTAGAACCAACTGAGAAGAACTCGGTCTGTTCCTCATCTCCTCTCTGCCCTGTCACCTCTCCATCTGCATTGCAGCATTCCCAGAGATTGTTAATGGCTGAGTGGATCCCCGAGGACCAATTACCTTGGCCATGTTCTGTTATAATCTCCACCAGGCACAGCCAGAAGAGGACTGGCCCACCCCTCATAGCCTGGTTCCTCTCTAGGTTTCTAATCTCCACCAGGCACAGCCAGAAGAGGACTGGCCCACCCCTCATAGCCTGGTTCCTCTCTAGGTTTCTAATCTCCACCAGGCACAGCCAGAAGAGGACTGGCCCACCCCTCATAGCCTGGTTCCTCTCTAGGTTTCTAATCTCCACCAGGCACAGCCAGAAGAGGACTGGCCACCCCTCATAGCCTGGTTCCTCTCTAGGTTTCTAATCTCCACCAGGCACAGCCAGAAGAGGACTGGCCCACCCCTCATAGCCTGGTTCCTCTCTAGGTTTCTAATCTCCACCAGGCACAGCCAGAAGAGGAGCCTGGTTCCTCTCTAGGTTTCTAATCTCCACCAGGCACAGCCCTCACCCCTCATAGCCTGGTTCCTCTCTAGGTTTCTAATCTCCACCAGGCACAGCCAGAAGAGGACTGGCCCACCCCTCACCAGGCACAGCCTGGTTCCTCTCTAGGTTTCTAATCTCCACCAGGCACAGCCAGAAGAGGACTGGCCCACCCCTCATAGCCTGGTTCCTCTCTAGGTTTCTAATCTCCACCAGGCACAGCCAGAAGAGGACTGGCCCACCCCTCATAGCCTGGTTCCTCTCTAGGTTTCTAATCTCCACCAGGCACAGCCAGAAGAGGACTGGCCCACCCCTCATAGCCTGGTTCCTCTCTAGCAGCCAGAAGAGGACTGGCCCACCCTCATAGCCTGGTTCCTCTCTGGCACAGCCAGCACAGCCAGAAGACTGGCCACCCCTCATAGCCTGGTTCCTCTCTAGGTTTCTAATCTCCACCAGGCACAGCCAGAAGAGAGGACTGGCCACCCCTCATAGCCTGGTTCCTCTCTGGTTTCTAATCTCCACCAGGCACAGCCAGAAGAGGACTGGCCACCCCTCATAGCCTGGTTCCTCTCTAGGTTTCTAATCTCCACCAGGCACAGCCAGAAGAGGACTGGCCACCCCTCATAGCCTGGTTCCTCTCAGGTTTCTAATCTCCACCAGGCACAGCCAGAAGAGGACTGGCAGTCCACCCCTCATAGCCTGGTTCCTCTCTCCAGGTTTCTAATCTCCACCAGGCACAGCCAGAAGAGGACTGGCCACCCCAGCCCCTCATAGCCTGGTTTTGGCCTTTCTAGGGGTTTCTAGCCAATCTCCACCAGGCACAGCCAGGAGGCTGGCCACCCCTCATAGCCTGGTTCCTCTCTAGGTTTCTAATCTCCACCAGGCACAGCCAGAAGAGGACTGGCCACCCCTCATAGCCTGGTTCCTCTCTAGGTTTCTAATCTCCACCAGGCACAGCCAGAAGAGGACTGGCCACCCCTCATAGCCTGGTTCCTCTCTAGGTTTCTAATCTCCACCAGGCACAGCCAGAAGAGGACTGGCCACCCCTCATAGCCTGGTTCCTCTCTAGGTTTCTAATCTCCACCAGGCACAGCCAGAATAGGACTGGCCCACCCCTCATAGCCTGGTTCCTCTCTACCCGGCAGAGCCAGAAGAGGACTGGCCACCCCTCATAGCCTGGTTCCTCTCTACCCGGCACAGCCAGAAGAGGACTGGCCACCCCTCATAGCCTGGTTCCTCTCTAGGTTTCTAATCTCCACCTGGCACAGCCAGAAGAGGACTGGCCACCCCTCATAGCCTGGTTCCTCTCTAGGTTTCTAATCTCCACCAGGCACAGCCAGAAGAGGACTGGCCACCCCTCATAGCCTGGTTCCTCTCTAGGTTTCTAATCTCCACCAGGCACAGCCAGAAGAGGACTGGCCACCCCTCATAGCCTGGTTCCTCTCTAGGTTTCTAATCTCCACCAGGCACAGCCAGAAGAGGACTCAGCCTCCAGTATTTATGCTGCAGTAGTTTATGTGTCGGGGGCTGGGGTCAGTTTGTTATATCTGGAGTACTTCTCCTGTCCTATTCGGTGTCCTGTGTGAATCTAAGTGTGCGTTCTCTAATTCTCTCCTTCTCTCTTTCTTTCTCTCTCTCGGAGGACCTGAGCCCTAGGACCTGAGCTCCAGGACTACCTGACATGATGACTCCTTGCTGTCCCCAGTCCACCTGGCCATGCTGCTGTTCCAGTTTCAACTGACCTGAGCCCTAGGACCATGCCCCAGGACTACCTGACATGATGACTCCTTGCTGTCCCCAGTCCACCTGGCCATGCTGCTGCTCCAGTTTCAACTTCCACCTGACTGTGCTGCTGCTCCAGTTTCAACTGTTCTGCCTTATTATTATTCGACCATGCTGGTCATTTATGAACATTTGAACATCTTGGCCATGTTCTGTTATAATCTCCACCCGGCACAGCCAGAAGAGGACTGGCCACCCCACATAGCCTGGTTCCTCTCTAGGTTTCTTCCTAGGTTTTGGCCTTTCTAGGGAGTTTTTCCTAGCCACCGTGCTTCTACACCTGCATTGCTTGCTGTTTGGGGGTTTAGGCTGGGTTTCTGTACAGCACTTTGAGATATCAGCTGATGTACGAAGGGCTATATAAATAAATTTGATTTGATTTGACTGGCCACCCCTCATAGCCTGGTTCCTCTCTAGGTTTCTAATCTATACCCGGCACAGCCAGAAGAGGACTGGCCACCCCTCATAGCCTGGTTCCTCTCTAGGTTTCTAATCTATACCCGGCACAGCCAGAAGAGGACTGGCCACCTCTCATAGCCTGGTTCCTCTCTAGGTTTCTTATCTCCACCAGGCACAGCCAGAAGAGGACTGGCCACCCCTCATAGCCTGGTTCCTCTCTAGGTTTCTAATCTATACCAGGCACAGCCAGAAGAGGACTGGCCACCCCTCCTAGCCTGGTTCCTCTCTAGGTTTCTTATCTCCACCAGGCACAGCCAGAAGAGGACTGGCCACCCCTCATAGCCTGGTTCCTCTCTACCAGGCACAGCCAGAAGAGAACTGGCTACCCCTCATAGCCTGGTTCCTCTCTAGGTTTCTTATCTCCACCAGGCACAGCCAGAAGAGGACTGGCCACCTCTCATAGCCTGGTTCCTCTGTAGGTTTCTAATCTCCACCTGGCACAGCCAGAAGAGGACTGGCCACCCCTCATAGCCTAGTTCCTCTCTAGGTTTCTAATCTCCACTCAGCACAGCCAGAAGAGGACTGGCCACCCCTCATAGCCTGGTTCCTCTCTAGGTTTCTTATCTCCACCAGGCACAGCCAGAAGAGGACTGGCCACCCCTCATAGCCTGGTTCCTCTCTAGGTTTCTAACCTCCACCAGGCACAGCCAGAAGAGGACTGGCCACCCCTCATAGCCTGGTTCCTCTCTAGGTTTCTTCCTAGGTTTTGGCCTTTCTAGGGAGTTTTTCCTAGCCACCGTGCTTCTACACCTGCATTGCTTGCTGTTGGGTTTTAGACTGCGTTTCTGTACAGCACTTTGAGATATCAGGTGATATAAGAAGGGCTTTGTCAATACATTTGATTGATTGATTGATTACATCCCTTCTCTTCCCTATCTTCTCCGAGGACCCATCCCATTTCTTCTCCGAGGACCCATCCCATATCTTCCCCGAGGACCCATCCCATATCTTCCCCGAGGACCCATCCCATTTCTTCTCCGAGGCCCCATCCCATTTCTTCCGAGGACATATCCCATTTCTTCCGAGGACATACAACAGACCTCTCTACTACAGTAGGATATAGACACACCTAGCAGAATGTAGTCTACATACAACAGACCTCTCTACTACCTCTCTACCCCCGGGGCGGCAGGGTAGCCTAGTGGTTAGAGGGGAGGGGCGGCAGGGTAGCCTAGTGGTTAGAGGGGAGGGGCGGCAGGGTAGACTAGTGGTTAGAGCGTTGGACTAGTAACCGGAAGGTTGCAAGTTCAAACCCCCGAGTTCACAAGGTACAAATCTGTCGTTCTGCCCCTGAACAGGCAGTTAACCCACTGTTCCCAGGCCGTCATTGAAAATAAGAATGTGTTCTTAACTGACTTGCCTGGTTAAATAAAGGTAAAATTAAATTAAATACTACAGTAGGATATAGACACACCTAGCAGAATGTAGTCTATATACAGACCTCTCTACTACAGTAGGATATAGACACACCTAGCAGAATGTAGTCTATATACAGACCTCTCTACTACAGTAGGATATAGACACACTGTCTAATGCGGTCTCTAATAGAAATATATACATAGGATCAATGCAGAGCTGTGCAGCTCAGAGACAAAAACAATAAGCTGGAGAGAACACACACACTCTACAACCACACACACACACACAATCACACACTCTACAACCCCACACACTCTACAACCCCACACACAATCACACACTCTACAACCACACACACACCACACACTCTACAACCACACACACACACACACTACAACACCACACACACACACACAATCACACACTCTACAACCACACACACACACACAACACACACACACTCACAACACACACACACACACACTCTACAACCACACACACACACACAATCACACAGGGGCCTGACACACACACACACACACACACACTACAACCCACACACTACAACCTGACACACACAACCAATCACACACTCTTACAACCACACACAACACACACAATCACACACACACATTCACTGGTGGACAATGACAAACACAAACACACTCACCCTCGAGGACACACAGTTGCCACACACACATCACAACCACACACACACACTACACAACACACACACAACACACACACACACACAATCACACTCTACAACCACACACACACACACACACACACACACACACTACAACCCCACACACTCTACAACACACACACACACTACAACCACACACACTCACAACCACAACCACACACACACACTCTACAACACACACACACACACACACTCTACAACAGGCCTAGGCAACTCCAGTCCTCAGGGGCCTGATAGCTGGGGCAAAACTATGACACCTAACACACCTGACTCCAATAATCACCTGATCTTCAGTTAGGATGCAATGTGATTAATCACACACTCTGGAAAGTGACAAACCAAACACCCTACAACCACACACACACACACCCCTGATTTACAACCACACACACTACAACCACACACACACACACACTCTACAACACACACACACTCTACAACACACACACTCTACAACCACAACACACACAACACACTCACACTCACTCTACAACCACACACACACTCTACAACCACACACACACACACTCTACAACCACACACACTACAACCAACCACACACACTACAACCACCACACACTCTACAACCACACACACACACACACTCTACAACACACACACACACACACAACCACACACACTACAACCACACACACACTCTACAACCACACACACACACACAACACACACACACACACTACAACCACACACACACACACTACAACCACACACACACTACAACCACACACACACACTCTACAACCACACACACACACACACTCTACAACCACACACACACACACACTCTACAACCCACACACTACAGTCCACAGGGGCCACACAAAACACACACACTACAACCACACACACACAAACACCTGACAACCACACACACTCTACAACAACCCACACACTCTACAACCACCCACACTCTACAACCACACACTCTACAACCAACCACACACTACAACCAACCACACACACTACAACCACTACACACTACAACCACACACTCTACAACCACACACACTCTACACACACACTACAACACACACTACAACCACACACTACAACCACACACACTACAACACACACACTCTACAACAACCACACACACACAACACACACTCTACAACCACACACACACACTACAACCAACCACACACTCTACAACCACAACCACACACACTCTACAACCACACACACACACACTACAACCACACACTCTACAACCACACACACTACAACCACACACACTACAACCACTCTACAACCACACACTCTACAACCACACACACTACAACCACTCTACAACCACACACTACAACACACTCTACAACCACACACACACACCACTCTACAACCACACACTCTACAACCACACACACTACACACACACACCACACTCTACAACCACCACACACACACTCTACAACCACCCACACACACTCTACAACCACCCACACACTCTACAACCACACACTCTACAACCCACACACACACACAACACACACACACACTACAACCACACTCTACAACCACACTCACAACCACACTCTACAACCACCCACACACTCTACAACCACACACACACTCTACAACCACACACACACTCTACAACACACACACACTCTACAACCACACACACACACTCTACAACCACACACACACTCTCTACAACCCACACACACACACTCTACAACACACACACTACAACACACTCTACAACCACACTCTACAACACACACTCTACAACCACACCACACACACTCTACAACCACACACACACTCTACAACCACACACACACTCTACAACCACACACACACACACAACCCACACACACACTCTACAACCACACACACACACTACAACCACACACACACTTACAACACACACACACTACAACCACACACTCACACTCTACAACCACACACACACACTCTTACAACCCACACACACTCTCTACAACCACACACACTACAACCACACTCTACAACCACACACACACACTCTCTACAACCACACACACACTCTCTACAACCACACACACACACTCTACAACCACACACACACACTCTACAACCACACACACTCTACAAACCACACTCTACAACCACACTCTACAACCACCCACACACTCTACAACCACACACACACTCTACAACCACACACACACTCTCTACAACCACACACACACTCTACACACACACACACACACACTACAACACACACACAACAACCACACACACACACTCTACAACCACACACACACACTCTACAACCACACACACTACACACACTCTACAACCACACTCTACAACCACACTCTACAACCACACACACAACACTACAACACACACACACACACTCTACAACCACACACTACAACCACACACACACACACTCTACAACCACACACACACTCTACAACCACACACACACACTCTACAACCACACACACACACTCTACAACCACACACACACACTCTACAACCACACACACACACTCTACAACCACAACACACACTCTACAACCACACACACACTCTACAACACACACACACACTCTACAACCACACACACACTCTACAACACACACACACACACTCTACAACCACACACACACACACAACCACACACACACACTCTACAACCACACACACACACACTCTACAACCACACACACACACACACACACACACACTCTACAACCACACACACACACACACTCTACAACCAGAGAGAAGGAGAGTTTCTTAGAAGAGTTGGAACGAGACTCAGAGGAGAAATTAAACTCGAGAGTGATTGGTCACTCAGCGACCACATCCTTCACACAGATTGGTCGCTTGGCAGAGGCCCTCTACAGACAGCTGACGTGGTTTGTCCCTGGGCCAAGCCAGGGACTCACACCGTCCATCCACAGACTGACGATAACCTACCACACACACACACCATCCATCTACAGACTGACGATAACCTAACACACACCATCCATCCACAGACTGACGATAACCTAACACACACACCATCCATCCACAGACTGATAACCTAACACACACGTCCATCTACAGACTGATGATAACCTAACACACACCATCCATCTACAGACTGATGATAACCTAACACACACACCATCCATGTGTGTGTGTGTGTGTGTACTTCCTGTATATAGCTCCACATTGATCTGGTACTTCCTGTATATAGCTCCACATTGATCTGGTACTTCCTGCATATAGCTCCACATTGATCTGGTACTTCCTGCATATAGCTCCACACTGATCTGGTACTTCCTGCCTATAGCTCCACACTGATCTGGTACTTCCTGTATATAGCTCCACACTGATCTGGTACTTCCTGTATATAGCTCCACATTGATCTGGTACTTCCTGTATATAGCTCCACATTGATCTGGTACTTCCTGTATATAGCTCCACATTGATCTGGTACTGGTACTTCCTGTATATAGCTCCACACTGATCTGGTACTTCCTGTATATAGCTCCACATTGATCTGTACTCCCTGTATATAGCTCCACATTGATCTGGTACTGGTACTTCCTGTATATAGCTCCACACTGATCTGGTACTCCCTGTATATAGCTCCACATTGATCTGGTACTGGTACTTCCTGTATATAGCTCCACACTGATCTGGTACTTCCTGTATATAGCTCCACACTGATCTGGTACTTCCTGTATATAGCTCCACACTGATCTGGTACTTCCTGTATATAGCTCCACATTGATCTGGTACTTCCTGTATATAGCTCCACACTGATCTGGTACTTCCTGTATATAGCTCCACACTGATCTGGTACTTCCTGTATATAGCTCCACACTGATCTGGTACTTCCTGTATATAGCTCCACACTGATCTGGTACTTCCTGTATATAGCTCCACATTGATCTGGTACTTCCTGCCTATAGCTCCACACTGATCTGGTACTTCCTGTATATAGCTCCACACTGATCTGGTACTTCCTGCATATAGCTCCACACTGATCTGGTACTTCCTGTATATAGCTCCACATTGATCTGGTACTTCCTGCCTATAGCTCCACACTGATCTGGTACTTCCTGTATATAGCTCCACACTGATCTGGTACTTCCTGTATATAGCTCCACACTGATCTGGTACTTCCTGTATATAGCTCCACACTGATCTGGTACTTCCTGTATATAGCTCCACACTGATCTGGTACTTCCTGTATATAGCTCCACATTGATCTGGTACTTCCTGCCTATAGCTCCGTTATATTTTTCCTCTTTACCATCTTTAAACTCTGGCCTTGTTGGGAAAGGCTCATAAGCATTTCACTGTAAAATCTACACCAAAGTTACACACCACACACGCACACACACACACACACACACACACACACACAGTCTCTCTCTCCTGTGAGATGTGTATCAGAGGTATCCTGGGACCTGATCTATCTAGCCAATCAAATCATTACTTCTCAACACGGCTGTTTCTCTCTTTCCAATGCCCTGGGGATTGGGTGTGTGTGTGTGTGTGTGTGTGTGTGTGCACGCAGTGTGTGTATGTTGTAAGCTAAGCATTCTTATTGTTCAATCTCATCAAACCAGCCAATAACACTCTGTCGCTCTCTTTCATGATTCTGAGGGAATGTGTGTGTGTGTGTGTGTGTGTGTATTGACAGCGGAGCAGCAGAGACCCTTTTCAAACTGCACTCCTCAGACTCTCTCACACACACACACACACACACACACACACACACACACACACACACACACAAAATGGTTGGAGAGAGAGAGACACGTTTACAGCCAAGTAAAGAGCAGTCTTTAATAATTTACTCAGCCCTGTGAAGAGAGGGAGGAGGGTGAGGAGAGGAGAGAGGGAGAGGAGGGTGATGAGAGGGGAGAGAGGGAGGAGGGGGAGAGGAGGGGGGAGAGGGAGAGGAGGGTGAGAGAGGGAGGGAGAGGGAGAGGAGGGAGAGAGAGAGAGAGAGAGAGAGAGGAGGGTGAGAGGGAGGATGGTGAGAGGGGAGGGAGAGAGGGGGGGAGGGAGGAGGGGAGGGGAGGAGGGAGGAGGGTGAGAGGGGGAGGGGAAGAGGGAGAGAGAGGAGGGGGGGAGAGAGGGGGAAGAGGGTGAGGAGAGAGAGAGAGGGAGGAGGGTGAGAGAGAGGAGGGTGAGAGGGAGGAGGGGTGAGAGGGAGGAGGGTGAGAGGGAGGGGACCTTGCTCTCTAGCAGCTAAATATAGTCACGCTTTCTACCTCATATCTACACAATAGAACACACATCAAGTGTTTAATGGACTGATATGTGTACATCTGTGTGTGTGTGTGTGTGTGTGTGTGTGTGTGTGTGTGTGTGTGTGTGTGTGTGTTTAACTTCCCATCTTCCTGATGGCTTCATATCCAGAGGGTCTATTTCAGTCCTATTGAACAAGCTGGGCTGCAGGACGTGACTGGAATCACTACTATTACTGTAATATACATCTAGCAGACAGACTGGAATCACTACTATTACTGTAATATACATCTAGCAGACAGGAATCACTACTATTACTGTAATATACATCTAGCAGACAGGAATCACTACTATTACTGTAATATACATCTAGCAGACAGGAATCACTACTATTACTGTAATATATACATCTAGCAGACAGGAATCACTACTATACTGATATACATCTAGCAGACAGGAATCACTACTATTACTGTAATATACATCTAGCAGACAGGAATCACTACTATTACTGTAATATACATCTAGCAGACAGGAATCACTACTATTACTGTAATATACCATACATCTAGCAGACAGGAATCACTACTATTACTGTAATAACATAGACAGGAATCACTACTATTACATCATACATCTAGCAGACAGGAATCACTACTATTACTGTAATATACCATACATCTAGCAGACAGGAATCACTACTATTACTGTAATATACCATACATCTAGCAGACAGGAATCACTACTATTACTGTATATATACATCTAGCAGACAGGAATACTACATCTAGCAGACAGGAATCACTACTATTACTGTAATATACCATACATCTAGCAGACAGGAATCACTACTATTACTGTAATATACCATACAGACAGGAATCACTACTATTACTGTAATATACCATACAGACAGGAATCACTACTATTACTGTAATATACCATACAGACAGGAATCACTACTATTACTGTAATATACCATACAGACAGGAATCACTACTATTACTGTAATATACCATACAGACAGGAATCACTACTATTACTGTAATATACCATACAGACAGGAATCACTACTATTACTGTAATATACATCTAGCAGACAGGAATCACTACTATTACTGTAATATACATCTAGCAGACAGGAATCACTACTATTACTGTAATATACATCTAGCAGACAGGAATCACTACTATTACTGTAATATACATCTAGCAGACAGGAATCACTACTATTACTGTAATATACCATACATCTAGCAGACAGGAATCACTACTATTACTGTAATATACCATACATCTAGCAGACAGGAATCACTACTATTACTGTAATATACCATACATCTAGCAGACAGGAATCACTACTATTACTGTAATATACCATACATCTAGCAGACAGGAATCACTACTATTACTGTAATATACCATACATCTAGCAGACAGGAATCACTACTATTACTGTAATATACCATACATCTGGCAGACAGGAATCACTACTATTACTGTAATATACCATACATCTGGCAGACAGGAATCACTACTATTACTGTAATATACCATACATCTAGCAGACAGGAATCACTACTATTACTGTAATATACCATACATCTAGCAGACAGGAATCACTACTATTACTTTAATATACCATACATCTAGCAGGCAGACAGACAGACATCACTACTATCACTGTAATATACCATACATCTAGCAGGCAGACAGACAGGAATCACTACTATTACTGTAATATACCATACATCTGGCAGGCAGACAGACAGACAGACAGACAGGAATCACTACTGTAATATACCATACATCTAGCAGACAGGAATCACTACAGTAATATACATACATCTAGCAGACAGGAATCACTACTATTACTGTAATATACCATACATCTAGCAGACAGGAATCACTACTATTACTGTAATATACCATACATCTAGCAGACAGGAATCACTACTATTACTGTAATATACCATACAGACAGGAATCACTACTATTACTGTAATATACCAGAATAGACAGGAATCACTATTCTGTATGATACTGTAATATACCATACATCTAGCAGACAGACTGGAATCACTACTATTACTGTAATATAAGGAATCACTACTATTACTGTAATATACATCTAGCAGACAGGAATCACTACTATTACTGTAATATCACAGACAGGAATCACTACTATTACTGTAATATACATACACTAGCAGACAGGAATCACTACTATTACATATACATCTAGCAGACAGGAATCACTACTATTACTGTAATATACCATACATCTAGCAGACAGGAATCACTACTATTACTGTAATATACCATACATCTAGCAGACAGGAATCACTACTATTACTGTAATATACCATACATCTAGCAGACAGGAATCACTACTATTACTGTAATATACCATACATCTGGCAGACAGGAATCACTACTATTACTGTAATATACCATACATCTGGCAGACAGGAATCACTACTATTACTGTAATATACCATACATCTGGCAGGCAGACAGACAGACAGACAGGAATCACTACTATTACTGTAATATACCATACATCTAGCAGACAGACAGAAATCACTACTATTACTGTAATATACCATACATCTAGCAGACAGGAATCACTACTATTACTGTAATATACCATACATCTAGCAGACAGACAGAAATCACTACTATTACTGTAATATACCATACATCTAGCAGACAGGAATCACTACTATTACTGTAATATACCATACATCTAGCAGACAGGAATCACTACTATTACTGTAATATACCATACATCTAGCAGACAGGAATCACTACTATTACTGTAATATACCATACATCTAGCAGACAGGAATCACTACTATTACTGTAATATACCATACATCTAGCAGACAGGAATCACTACTGTAATATACCATACATCTAGCAGACAGGAATCACTACTATTACTGTAATATACCATACATCTAGCAGACAGGAATCACTACTATTACTGTAATATACCATACATCTAGCAAGGAATCACTACTATTACTGTAATATACCATACATCTAGCAGGCAGACAGACAGGAATCACTACTATTACTGTAATATACCATACATCTAGCAGGCAGACAGACAGACATCACTACTATCACTGTAATATACCATACATCTAGCAGGCAGACAGACAGGAATCACTACTATTACTGTAATATACCATACATCTGGCAGGCAGACAGACAGACAGACAGACAGGAATCACTACTATTACTGTAATATACCATACATCTAGTAGACAGACAGAAATCACTACTATTACTGTAATATACCATACATCTGGCAGGCAGACAGACAGACATAAATCACTACGATTACTGTAATATACCATGCAGGCAGGCAGACAGACAGGTAGGGGGAGGGGAGGAGAGAGAAAGAGAGCGACAGAGATGAGTACAAACTAACCCAGAATAACAGTGTAGTTGATTCTGTTGATGTTTTAGGATCCGAGCTGCTGTAGAGAGGGCTATATATAACACATTATCATTAACACACACACACAGCGTTGCACACACACACACACACACACACACACACACACACACACACACAGTCTCTCTCTCTCTCTCTCCTGCGAGTTGAATATCAGAGGTATCCTGAGACTGGGACCTGATCTATCTAGCCAATCAAATCATTAATTCTCAACACGGCTGTTTCTCTCTTTCCAATACCCCGGGGATTGGGTGTGTGTGTGTGTGTGTGTGTGTGTGTTGGAAGCTGTCTTCAACCTCATCAAACCAACAAAACACACAGCGTCTCTCTTCTATCTCTGTCGCTCGTTCTCTGAGGGAATTCATACAGTAGAGCATTATACAGTATCATATGGTGTGTTTACCCAAAACTGTAAAGACCACTTATACAGAAGCAAAGTCACAAATCGTCTAGTGACTAGCCTACCCGCTGTACCAGTAGAGTAGTGTCCCGACCGTCTTATCTAGTGACTAGCCTACCCGCTGTACCAGTAGTGTCCCGACCGTCTTATCTAGTGACCAGCCTACCCGCTGTACCGGTAGTGTCCCGACCGTCTTATCTAGTGACCAGTCTACCCGCTGTACCAGCAGTGTCCCGACCATCTTATCTAGTGACCAGCCTACCGGCTGTACCAGTAGTGTCCCGACCGTCTTATCTAGTGACTAGCCTACCCGCTGTACCAGTAGTGTCCCGACCGTCTTATCTAGTGACTAGCCTACCGGCTGTACCAGTAGTGTCCCGACCGTCTTATCTAGTGACTAGCCTACCCGCTGTACCAGTAGTGTCCCGACCGTCTTATCTAGTGACTAGCCTACCGGCTGTACCAGTAGTGTCCCGACCATCTTATCTAGTGACCGTCTTATCTAGTGACTAGCCTACCCGCTGTACCAGTAGTGTCCCGACCATCTTATCTAGTGACTAGCCTACCCGCTGTACCAGTAGTGTCCCGACCATCTTATCTAGTGACTAGCCTACCCGCTGTACCAGTAGTGTCCCGACCATCTTATCTAGTGACTAGCCTACCCGCTGTACCAGTAGTGTCCCGACCATCTTATCTAGTGACTAGCCTACCCGCTGTACCAGTAGTGTCCCGACCATCTTATCTAGTGACCAGCCTACCCGCTGTACCGGTAGTGTCCCGACCGTCTTATCTAGTGACTAGCCTACCCGCTGTACCGGTAGTGTCCCGACCGTCTTATCTAGTGACTAGCCTACCCGCTGTACCAGTAGTGTCCCGACCATCTTATCTAGTGACTAGCCTACCTGCTGTACCAGTAGTGTCCCGACCGTCTTATCTAGTGACTAGCCTACCCGCTGTACCAGTAGTGTCCCGACCGTCTTATCTAGTGACTAGCCTACCCACTGTACCAGTAGTGTCCTGACCATCTATCTAGTGACTAGCCTACCCACTGTACCAGTAGTGTCCTGACCATCTATCTAGTGACTAGCCTATCTTTACAACTGGGATTGATGGTGCTTTCAAGACAATTAGGAACTCGTAAAATACAAGGCCAATGACATCAGTGATCTTAAGGTCGGGAAAGTCGAAGCTCTAAAAAGAAACCAGAGTTACCGACTTGGAAAACCGAGTTGGATGACCATTCAAAACAATTTTAATCAGTTGGTGCTCGTTTTTTCAGAGTTCCCAGTTGTCTTGAACGCACTGAATTCGGGAAGTCGAATATTTCCCGGGTTCTGACCTCACAGTTGTTTTAAACGCGGCATGAGTTCATGCTCAACATCACATAGCAAAACATATTAACAACAAATAAACATTATGCCAGTTCGCATAGCAGAAGATATTCACATCATGAGTATACATGGCACAGCGAAGCGTTCAGTAGGATTTGGGCCAGGCAGACAAGCGACTCATTAAAACGTACTATAAATCAATCTGACTAATCAGTCTGCCAGAGACGCTGGAATTAGTAGCCTATTAAAGAGAAACATTTGAGTGAGTTTGTGAATTCCTGAAAGTAAAGCGTCACAGGAACATCACAGGAGACCCGAGGCCAGTTGGAACACCCAGCTCTCCTCTGATTTCACGCCGCTTTCGAAGCATCCCTACCGGGCAAAGCATTTCCCCTGTATGGGTACTCCGGACGGGGCTTCTGCGATCATCATCATTATCATTATCATCAAAACTACTGTGATTTGTGAGTTTATATGACAAGACGAGCAGCGCTGTGGTCTTTAGCGAAACAAAACAAGTAGTTTCTTACCTTATATCGGCTCACTTCCACTGTGAGTTTTTTTTTTTTACTAGTGTAGAGAGTCAGAATAACTTAATCGCATCTTCCTGTCTGTTTTGTTGTCTTTAATTTGACGGTGGTGCACGTGAATTTACAGAAGCACTTGACCAGCGGACGCTTGTGTCACTTCACTCTACTTCCGTATGCAGACTGCACAGTCGACTTTCACAAGCAAAGATATTAGAGTTTAAATAAGCAAAGATATTAGAGTTTAAATAAGCAAAGATATTAGAGTTTAAATAAGCAAAGATATTAGAGTTTAAATAAGCAAAGATATTAGAGTTTAAATAAGCAAAGATATTAAGAGTCAAGTTTAAATAAGCAAAGATATTAAGAGGCAAGTTTAAATAAGCAAAGATATTAAGAGGCAAGTTTAAATAAGCAAAGATATTCGAGTCAAGTTTATTATTTCTTTCTCTGCTTTGATGGACAGACAGTTGTACGTGAAACAGTTTGATATGGTTGTCATAGTAACTGAACTTCGTTCAAATATATAAATGACCATTTAAGCCTTTTGTATTGTTTTGTTGTACTAATTTAAGGACTACACAGTGTAAAAGTTGTATGCAAGTTGAGATACGAGAGATGGTGACTAAATAAAACCCACTTTCAAATATACCCATGATGCCTTGTATTAATTATTCCAAAAATAATAATCACGCCCATGAGTGCTGACATAACCATTGGCTGATCCCTGGGCTGTCCAAGGATTGGTCCATCGGAAAGTTACGCTGCAAACGTTTAGCAAATCTAGAACGTGTGGAACGGAACCATTCCAACCCAATCAAGTCCACAGCCCGATATCCCAAAACCATAAACCGGCCAGAGGTTCATTCAAGTAAGTATATTTTCTATCGCCAGTGCTTGACTTGGGCAGAAGCTCAAGACGGCTGAATACCGGCACCTCAAATTAAATTGTTTTTTTGTCACATGCGCCGAATACAACAGGTGTAGGTTGACCTTCCTTACAAGCCCTTTTAACCAACAATGCAGTTTTAAGAAAATACCAAACAACAACAACAACAAAATTTCGATAAGAATAACAAATAATTAAAGAGCAGCAAAATGGTCTACTGCTTCAAATCCTGTTCGTTTTATATAATAGTATCTCTAAAGTATTGTGGAGCTCCTGCACCTAAATATAAACAGTACCGGAACCCAAAATGAGTACCGGAAACTATTTCAGTCCAAGTCAAGCACTGTTTTCTATCGTATGTTACACACTTTTACGCCGAAGTGGCCCGATATCATCTCCAAACGATCTGGAATCGAATCCATGTTGTCATTTGTTTCTATGGTAATACAGTTGACTGGAACCGTAGTCAACTGTTTCTGTCCTGGTGATTGGTTACCCATTGGTCTGTTTCTATGGTAATACAGTTGACTGGAACCGTAGTCAACTGTTTCTGTCCTGGTGATTGGTTACCCATTGGTCTGTTTCCATGGTAATACAGTTGACTGGAACCGTAGTCAATTCAGCACCAATTTCCCACGTTGAAAATCTGGGATATTTTTTTTGGTCTGTTTCTGTCCTGGTGATTGGTTACCCATTGGTCTGTTTCTGTCCTGGTGATTGGTTACCCATTGGTCTGTTTCTGTCCTAGTGATTGGTTACCCATTGGTCTGTTTCTGTCCTGGTGATTGGTTACCCATTGGTCTGTTTCTGTCCTGGTGATTGGTTACCCATTGGTCTGTTTCTGTCCTAATGATTGGTTACCCATTGGTCTGTTTCTGTCCTGGTGATTGGTTGTCCATTGGTCTGGTAACTGTTTCTGTCCTGCTGATTGGCTCACTAGATCTTATTCATCCAGAATGGTCTGAAACGATGGAGGATGACAAGTCACATGCCATCAATAGCTGTTTTTTGATTGGCTGATGGCCTGGTTTTGAATCTGGTGATCGTGTTGTTTTACCGGAGACAGTCCTAAATGGCACCCTAGGCCGGTAGTAGTAGTGCACTCTATGGACTGCAAACGGGTCAAAAGTAGTGCACTACTTAGGGAATAGTGTGCCATCGGGACGTGTTGGCATTACCAGGTCATTCATGTCGAGTTATACAGGACTTTGCAGTGGAGTGTGGAGATATCGCTAAGGAGTATTGTTACCACCTGGATGGACTAGAGGTAGAGGACTGAATCCAGGACATTAAGGAGTATTGTTACCACCTGGATGGACTAGAGGTAGAGGACTGAATCCAGGACATTAAGGAGTATTGTTACCACCTGGATGGACTAGAGGTAGAGGACTGAATCCAGGACATTAAGGAGTATTGTTACCACCTGGATGGACTAGAGGTAGAGGACTGAATCCAGGACATTAAGGAGTATTGTTACCACCTGGATGGACTAGAGGTAGAGGACTGAATCCAGGACATTAAGGAGTAGTGTTACCACCTGGATGGACTAGAGGTAGAGGACTGAATCCAGGACATTAAGGAGTATTGTTACCACCTGGATGGACTAGAGGTAGAGGACTGAATCCAGGACATTAAGGAGTATTGTTACCACCTGGATGGACTAGAGGTAGAGGACTGAATCCAGGACATTAAGGAGTATTGTTACCACCTGGATGGACTAGAGGTAGTTTCTTATAATAGTCATTGAGGCTCCGTTGTCTGTAACCCGTGATCGGACTGAATCCAACGGGCCTTACTGTCAAATCCACGAAGGGAAGAGAACAAGTGCACTCTGGGAGGAAGGACAGATGACTTGGGGGGGACAGAGGAGACAGAGCCACTGAGCCCAGAGTGACCACCAGCGCCTTCCTGTGGACAATGTCATGAATTGCAACCTGTGATGTGGATAAAAATAAATACATTTAAAAGACACTTTCTGGTCTGAAATTATGTGTGTGTGTGTGTGTGTGTGTGTGTGTGTGTGTGTGTGTGTGTGTGTGTGTGTGTGTGTGTGTGTGTGTGTGTGTGTGTGTGTGTGTGTAACAACCTCTGCTTTGGAGAGAGAAGTTGTTTTCAGGTCCTCATGTTCTCAGCCTGAGTCTCTGGTTCACTCCCAAATGGCACCCTATTCCCTACATAGTACACTACTTTAGACCAGAGCCCTATTCCCTACATAGTGCACTACTTTAGACCAGAGCCCTATTCCCTATATAGTACACTACTTTAGACCAGAGCCCTATGGCACCCTATTCCCTACATAGTGCACTACTTTAGACCAGAGGCCTATGGCATCCTATTCCCTATATCGTGGTACTACTATAGACCAGAGACCTATGGCACCCTATTCCCTACATAGTGCACTACTTTAGACCAGAGGCCTATGGCACCCTATTCCCTATATAGTGCACTACTATAGACCAGAGCCCTATTCCCTACATAGTGCACTACTTTAGACCAGAGCCCTTTGGCACCCTATTCCCTACATAGTGCACTACTTTAGACCAGGGTAGATAAGGAATAGGGTGTATAGGTCTGACTCTCTGTCCCTACTAGATAACAGGACTTTACCTTAACGCCGACAACGATGAGACAGCCTATAAGGAGGAGGTCAGAGACCTGGTGGTGTGGTGCCAGGACAACAACCTCTCCCTTAACGATGAGACAGCCTATAAGGGAGGAGGTCAGAGACCTGGCCGTGTGGTGCCAGGACAACAACCTCTCCCTTAACGTGATCAAGACTAAGGGGATGATTGTGGACGACAGGAAAAGGAGGACCGAGCACACCCCCACCGAGCAGCCAGCGGGTTTCTCCACGCATCGCGCCGACAGAAACAAACATCTTTCTGGTAAGAAGACGGGCGGGGGCGTATGCCTTATGGCCAACGAGACATGGTGTGATGAAAGAAACATACAGGTACTCAAATCCTTCTGTTCACCGGATTTAGAATTCCTCACAATCAAATGTAGACCGCATTATCTACCAAGAGAATTCTCTTCGATTATAATCACAGCCGTATATATCCCCCCCCAAGCAGACACATCAATGGCTCTGAACGAACTTTATTTGACTCTTTGCAAACTTGAATCCAGTTATCCGGAGGCTGCATTCATTGTAGCTGGGGATTTTAACAAGGCTAATCTGAAAACAAGACTCCCTAAATTTTATCAGCATATCGATTGCGCAACCAGGGGTGGAAAAACCTTGGATCATTGTTACTCTAACTTCCGCGACGCATATAAGGCCCTGCCCCACCCTCCTTTCGGAAAAGCTGACCACGACTCCATTTTGTTGATCCCTGCCTACAGACAGAAACTAAAACAAGAGGCTCCCACGCTGAGGTCTGTCCAACGCTGGTCCGACCAAGCTGACTCCACACTCCAAGACTGCTTCCATCACGTGGACTGGGATATGTTTCGTATTGCGTCAGATAACAATATTGACGAATACGCTGATTCGGTGTGCGAGTTCATTAGAACGTGTGTTGAAGATGTCGTTCCCATAGCAACGATTCAAACATTCCCTAACCAGAAACCGTGGATTGATGGCAGCATTCGCGTGAAACTGAAAGCGCGAACCACTGCTTTTCATCAGGGCAAGGTGACTGGTAACATGACCGAATACAAACAGTGCAGCTATTCCCTCCGCAAGGCTATCAAACAAGCTAAGCGTCAGTACAGAGACAAAGTAGAATCTCAATTCAACGGCTCAGACACAAGAGGCATGTGGCAGGGTCTACAGTCAATCACGGACTACAAGAAGAAATTCAGCCCAGTCACGGACCAGGATGTCTTGCTCCCAGGCAGAATAAATAACTTTTTTGCCCGCTTTGAGGACAATTCAGTGCCACTGACACGGCCTGCAACGAAAACATGCGGACTCTCCTTCACTGCAGCCGAGGTGAGTAAGACATTTAAACGTGTTAACCCTCGCAAGGCTGCAGGCCCAGGCGGCATCCCCAGCCGCGCCCTCAGAGCATGCGCAGACCAGCTGGCCGGTGTGTTTACGGACATATTCAATCAATCCCTATACCTGTCTGCTGTTCCCACATGCTTCAAGAGGGCCACCATTGTTCCTGTTCCCAAGAAAGCTAAGGTAACTGAGCTAAACGACTACCGCCCCGTAGCACTCACTTCCGTCATCATGAAGTGCTTTGAGAGACTAGTCAAGGACCATATCACCTCCACCCTACCTGACACCCTAGACCCACTCCAATTTGCTTACTGCCCAAATAGGTCCACAGACGATGCAATCTCAACCACACTGCACACTGCCCTAACCCATCTGGACAAGAGGAATACCTATGTGAGAATGCTGTTCATCGACTACAGCTCGGCATTCATCACCATAGTACCCTCCAAGCTCGTCATCAAGCTCGAGACCCTGGGTCTCGACCCCGCCCTGTGCAACTGGGTACTGGACTTCCTGACGGGCCGCCCCCCAGGTGGTGAGGGTAGGCAACAACATCTCCACCCCGCTGATCCTCAACACTGGGGCCCCACAAGGGTGCGTTCTAAGCCCTCTCCTGTACTCCCTGTTTACCCACGACTGCGTGGCCACGCACGCCTCCAACTCAATCATCAAGTTTGCGGACGACACAACAGTGGTAGGCTTGATCACCAACAACGACGAGACGGCCTACAGGGAGGAGGTGAGGGCCCTCGGAGTGTGGTGTCAGGAAAATAACCTCACACTCAACGTCAACAAAACTAAGGAGATGATTGTGGACTTCAGGAAACAGCAGAGGGAACACCCCCCTATCCACATCGATGGAACAGTAGTGGAGAGGGTAGCAAGTTTTAAGTTCCTCGGCATACACATCACAGACAAACTGAATTGGTCCACCCACACAGACAGCATCGTGAAGAAGGCGCAGCAGCGCCTCTTCAACCTCAGGAGGCTGAAGAAATTCGGCTTGTCACCAAAAGCACTCACAAACTTCTACAGATGCACAATCAAGAGCATCCTGGCGGGCTGTATCACCGCCTGGTACGGCAACTGCTCCGCCCACAACCGTAAGGCTCTCCAGAGGGTAGTGAGGTCTGCACAACGCATCACCGGGTGCAAACTACCTGCCCTCCAGGACACCTACACCACCCGATGTTACAGGAAGGCCATAAAGATCATCAAGGACATCAACCACCCGAGCCACTGCCTGTTCACCCCGCTATCATCCAGAAGGCGAGGTCAGTACAGGTGCATCAAAGCTGGGACCGAGAGACTGAAAAACAGCTTCTATCTCAAGGCCATCAGACTGTTAAACAGCCACCACTAACATTGAGTGGCTGCTGCCAACACACTGACACTGACACTGACTCAACTCCAGCCACTTTAATAATGGGAATTGATGGGAAATGATTTAAATATATCACTAGCCACTTTAAACAATGCTACCTTATATAATGTTACTTACCCTACATTATTCATCTCATATGCATACGTAGATACTGTACTCTATATCATCGACTGCATCTTTATGTAATACATGTATCACTAGCCACTTTAACTATGCCACTTGGTTTACATACTCATCTCATATGTATATACTGTACTCGATACCATCTACTGTATCTTGCCTATGCTGCTCTGTACCATCACTCATTCATATATCCTGATGTACATATTCTTTATCCCCTTACACTGTGTATAAGACAGTAGTTTTGGAATTGTTAGTTAGATTACTTGTTGGTTATTACTGCATTGTCGGAACTAGAAGCACAAGCATTTCGCTACACTCGCATTAACATCTGCTAACCATGTGTATGTGACAAATAAAATTTGATTTGATTTGATTGACGGGGCTGTAGTGGAGCAGGTTGAGAGCTTCAAGTTCCTTGGCGTCCACATCAACAACAAACTAGAATGGTCCAAACACACCAAGACAGTCATGAAGAGGGTACGACAGAACCTTTTCCCCCTCAGGAGACTGAAAAGATTTGTCATGGGTCCCCAGATCCTCAAAAGGTTCTACAGCTGCACCATCGAGAGCATCCTGACTGGTTGCATCACTGCCTGGTACGGCAACTGCTCGTCCTCCGACTGCAAGGCACCACAGAAGGTAGTGTGTACAGCCCAGTACATCATGGGTCCAAGGCACCACAGAAGGTAGTGTGTACAGCCCAGTACATCATGGGTCCAAGGCACTACAGAGGGTAGTGTGTACGGCCCAGTACATCATGGGGCCAAGGCACTACAGAGGGTAGTGCGTACGGCCCAGTACATCACCGGGGCCAAGCTTCCTGCCGTCCAGGACCTCTATACCAGGCGGTGTCAGAAAAATAGTCAGAGACTTCAGCCACCCCAGTTATAGACTGTTCTCTCTGCTACCACATGGCAAGCGGTACCGGAGCACTAAGTCTAGGTCCATGAGGCTTCTTAACAGCTTCTACCCCCAAACCATAAGACTCCTGAACATCTAATCAAATGACTACCCAGACAGTTTACATTGACTCCCCCTCTTCAATGCTGCTGCTACTCTGCCCAGTTATCATCTGGGGCATAGTCACTTTAATAACTCTACCTACATGTACATATTACTCAACTGGGGCCAAGGCACCATTGACTCTGGCCCAGTACATCATGGGTCCAAGGCACTACAGACTGTGTACGGCCCAGTACATCTCCAATTGACTACTGCGTACGGCCCAGTACATCATGGGGCCAAGGCACCACAGAAGGTAGTGTGTACGGTACCCCCAGTACATCATACTCCACATTGACTCTGTACGGCCCAGTACATCATGGTTCCAAGGCACCACAGAAGGTAGTGTGTACGGCCCAGTACATCATGGGTCCAAGGCACTACAGAGGGTAGTGTGTACGGCCCAGTACATCATGGTTAGGCACCACAGATTGACTCTGTACGGCCCCCTGTCATAGCACTCCACATTGACTCTGTACGGCCCAGTACATCCTGGGGTATAAGGCACCACAGAGGGTAGTGTGTACGGCCCAGTACATCATGGGGCCAAGGCACTACAGAGGGTAGTGCGTACGGCCCAGTACATCACCGGGGCCAAGCTTCCTGCCGTCCAGGACCTCTATACCAGGCGGTGTCAGAAAAATAGTCAGAGACTTCAGCCACCCCAGTTATAGACTGTTCTCTCTGCTACCACATGGCAAGCGGTACCGGAGCACTAAGTCTAGGTCCATGAGGCTTCTTAACAGCTTCTACCCCCAAACCATAAGACTCCTGAACATCTAATCAAATGACTACCCAGACTATTTACATTGACTCCCACTCCCCCTCTTCAATGCTGCTGCTACTCTGTTGTTATCATCTCTGCATAGTCACTTTAATAACTCTACCTACATGTACATATTACCTCAACTAACCGGGGCCTCTGCACATTGACTCTGCACCGGTACCCCCTGTATATAGTCTCCACATTGACTCTGTACCGGTACCCCCTGTATATAGTCTCCACATTGACTCTGTACCGGTACCCCCTGTATATAGTCTCCACATTGACTCTGTACTGGTACCCCCTGTATATAGCCTCCACATTGACTCTGTACCGGTACCCCCTGTATATAGCCTCCACATTGACTCTGTACCGGTACCCCCTGTATATAACCTCCACATTGACTCTGTACCGGTACCCCCTGTATATAGCCTCCACATTGACTCCACATTCAGCATATCACTGTGAGGTCTACTACACCTGTTGTATTCAGCATTTCACTGTAAGGTCTACTACACCTGTTGTATTCAGCATTTCACTGTGAGGTCTACTACACCTGTTGTATTCAGCATTTCACTGTGAGGTCTACTACACCTGTTGTATTCAGCATTTCACTGTGAGGTCTACTACACCTGTTGTATTCAGCATTTCACTGTGAGGTCTACTACACCTGTTGTATTCAGCATTTCACTATAAGGTCTACTACACCTGTTGTATTCAGCATTTCACTGTCAGGTCTACTACACCTGTTGTATTCAGCATTTCACTGTGAGGTCTACTACACCTGTTGTATTCAGCATTTCACTGTGAGGTCTACTACACCTGTTGTATTCAGCATTTCACTATAAGGTCTACTACACCTGTTGTATTCAGCATTTCACTGTGAGGTCTACTACACCTGTTGTATTCAGCATTTCACTGTGAGGTCTACTACACCTGTTGTATTCAGCATTTCACTGTGAGGTCTACTACACCTGTTGTATTCAGCATTTCACTATAAGGTCTACTA
>NW_024609798.1:132500-145000 GCF_018296145.1 Oncorhynchus tshawytscha
TGACACGGAGACGGACCCGCCCACTCTCCGTGGCAACGCCTCGCTGTCAGGTGGGGCGGGGGACTTCAGTCGGACGATCGACAGTTTAGACGGACCATTCATTGATCGTACATCGATTGATTAACAGTTGATATTAAATAGTAGCTCGGTTTCCATCAAATTGCCTTGTAAAGATCAGCATGAAGAAAATATGCATTTCCACCAAACGGGACGATGATGTCATCAAAAGGTGACGTCATAGGACACGTAAAAACACATGTTGTGGATAAACAAAACTGAGTGATGACATAGGACACGTAGAAACACATGTTGTGGATAAACAAAACTGAGTGATGACATAGGACACGTAAAAACACATGTTGAGGATAAACAAAACTGAGTGATGACATAGGACACGTAAAAACACATGTTGAGGATAAACAAAACTGAGTGATGACATAGGACACGTAAAAACACATGTTGAGGATAAACAAAACTGAGTGATGACATAGGACACGTAAAAACACATGTTGAGGATAAACAAAACTGAGTGATGACATAGGACACGTAAAAACACATGTTGAGGATAAACAAAACTGAGTGATGACATAGGACACGTAGAAACACATGTTGTGGATAAACAAAACTGAGTGATGACATAGGACACGTAAAAACATATATATATTTTTTTGGGGGGGGCTTTCATGTACCGAATAACAATCTGAAGTTCAATGTGTTTTCATCGCATTTTCAACTCTACCAATAGTTTTTGGTCACAAAAAAACCTGTTGTGTTAAATAACAAAATGTGCCTACTGTGGTCTTGGCACCTGCGCTCTAGGCCCAACAACAGATGCAGTATGGGTAGGCTAGTCTACAGGATGAGATTTTAAATGATATGAGAATATTTATTTTGTATTTTGTCAAACGACATGCCAAGCATCCCTCATGTCTCTAGAATAAGACCCTGGATATTTAATTGGAAAAGGAGCATCAAGCTCAAGCTCAGTTCACGTCGTAGTGGGAGGACGATAACATCGTGTGACTCCAGGTTTACTTCCACATGATGGTTATTCTATTATATTTACGCAAAAAAAGGTGTTTCCAACACCACTTCTGGCATTATTAATTTGACTGACTCTAAAAGATCCCACGGTGTCAAACATCCGGCCAGTTAAAGATCCCACTTCCTGTTTCCATCACATCTGTCGTGGTTATGACATTACTTCATAAAAATTGTGAATGGAAATGTTTTTATTGACTGAAAATGTTGGATTTTACTCCTCACCTTTCCTCTCCTCCCCCTCTCTTCTTCTCCTCTATTTTCCCCTCTCATCTCCTGGTTCCTTGCCTCCCCTCCTCCTCTCCCCTCTTCCTCCTCTTCTCTCCTCTGTCCCTGCCTCCCCTCTCCTCTTCTCTCCTTGCCTCCCCTCTTCTCTCCTTGCCTCCCCTCCTCCTCCTCTTCTCTCCTCTCTCCTTGCCTCCCCTCCTCCTCCTCTTCCCTCCTCTCTCCTTGCCTCCCCACCTCCTCCTCTTCCCTCCTCACCTCCTCCTCTTCCCTCCTCGCCTCCCCTCCTCCTCCTCTTCCCTCCTCTCTCCTTGCCTCCCCTCCTCCTCCTCTTCTCTCCTTGCCCCCCCTCCTCCTCCTCTTCCCTCCTCTCTCCTTGCCTCCCCTCCTCCTCCTCTTCCCTCCTCTCTCCTTGCCTCCCCTTCCCCTCATTTTGTCCTCTTTTCTTCTTGCCTCCCCTCTTCCTCCTTTCCTCTTCTCTTCTCTCCTCATCTCCCCTCCTTCTTTCCCCCTCTCTTCTCTCCTCTCTCCTTGCCTTCCCTCCTCCTCCTTTCACCTCTCCTCCCCTCCATCTCTCCAGGAAGGAGGGTGGCGCTATCAGTGTTGTCTGAAGGAGGGAACGCGACTTTGTACAGCTTCCTGACAGAGGAGAAGAAAGAGGGGGAGGAAAAAGAACAAGGATTCATCTACTGCTGTTTTCGAACCCCGCCCCTTTCCATACCAACCAATCACAGCCAGTGTCTCCTTCATCTCCACACCCAAGGAACCAATCAGACAGCTGTAAAGTCTGACCTGCCCTGGACACAGCCACCTAGAAGTGAGTAGATCCCATGTGGCTCAGTTGGTAGGTGGAGCATAATGATACATACACTTGGATTAGCAGAAGAAAGTTATTTGTTTCTGGCCATTTTGAGCCTGTCATCGAACCCACAAAATGCTGATGCTCCAGATACTCAACTAGTCAGTTTTATTGCTTATTTAATCAGAACAACAGTTTTCAGCTGCGCTAACATAATTGCAAAAGGGGTTTTCTAATGATCAATTAGCCTTTTTAAAATGATAAACTTGGATTAGCGAACACAACGTGCCATTGGAACACAGGAGTGATGGTTACTGATAATGGGCCTCTGTACTCCTATGTAGATATTCCATTAAAAATCAGCCGTTTCCAGCTACAATAGTCATTTACAACATTAACAATGTCTACACTGTATTTCTGATCAATTTGATGTTATTTTAATGGACAAAAAAATGTGCTTTTCTTTCAAAAACAAGGATATTTCTAAGTGACCCCCAAAACTTTTGAACGGTAGTGTAGGTTGTATTTACGATGCTGTTTGTTCTTCACTGGTTGCCCTTTTCTCAGGTCACAAATCTTGCTGCTGTGATGGCACACTGTGGAATTTCACCCAGTAGATATGGGAGTTTATCAAAACTGGGTTTGTTTTCTAATTGTGGGTCTGTGTAATCTGAGGGAAATATGTCTCTCTAATATGGTCATACATTTGGCAGGAGGTTAGGAAGTGCAGCTCAGTTTCCACCTCATTTTGTGGGCAGTGAGCACATAGCCTGTCTTCTCTTGAGAGCCATGTCTGCCTACGGCGGCCTTTCTCAATAGCAAGGCTATGCTCACTGAGTCTGTACATAGTCAAAGCTTTCCTTAATTTTGGGTCAGTCACAGTGGTCAGGTATTCTGCCGCTGTGTACTCTCTGTTTAGGGCCAAATAGCATTCTAGTTTGCTCTGTTTTTTTGTTAATTCTTTCCAATGTGTCAAGTAATTATCTTTTTGTTTTCTCATGATTTGATTGGGTCTAATTGTGCTGCTGTCCTGGGACTCTGTAGGGTGTGTTTGTGAACAGAGCCCCAGGACCACCTTGCTTAGGGGACTCTTCTCCAGGTTCATCTCTCTGTAGGTGATGGCTTTGTTATGGAAGGTTTGGGAATCGCTTCCTTTTAGGTGGTTGTAGAATTTAACGGCTCTTTTCTGGATTTTGATAATTAGTGGGTATCGGCCTAATTCCACTCTGCATGCATTATTTGGTGTTCTACGTTGTACACGGAGGATATTTTTGCTCCCTCCCACTCTTACCTCCCCCTTTCTCCTCCCCTTCTCTCTCGCTCTCTCTTTCTCCTCCCACTCTCTCTCTCCTCCCACTCTCTCTCTCCTCCTACCCTCTCTCTCCTCCCCCTCAACCCCTGTCTCTCTCTCTCCTCTCTCCTCTCTCTCTCTCCTCCCCTCCTCCCCCTCTCTCTCCTCCCCCTCTCTCTCTCTCTCCCCCCCCCCCTCTCTCTCTCCTCCTCTCTCTCTCTCCTCTCTCTCCTCTCTCTCTCTCTCTCTCTCTCCCTCTCTCTCTCCTCCCCCCTCTCTCTCTCCTCTCTCCCCCTCTCCTCCTCTCCTCCTCCCCTCCTCCCCTCTCTCTCTCTCTCTCTCTCTCTCTCTCCTCTCTCTCTCTCTCTCTCTCTCTCCTCCTCCCTCTCTCTCTCTCTCCTCCCCTCTCTCTCTCTCTCCCCCCTCCCCTCTCTCTCGCTCGCTCTCTTTCTCCTTCTCTCTCTCTCTCTCTCTCTCTCTCTCTCTCTCTCTCTCTCTCTCCCCCCTCTCTCTCCTCCCCCTCTCTCTCTCTCTCTCCTCCCCCTCCCTCCTCTCTCTCTCTCTCTCTCTCTCCCCCCCCCTCTCCTCTCTCTTTCTCCTCCCCCTCCCTCTCCCCGCTCTCTCTAGGTGAGTGGTTGTGTGTCTTCAGGGTGGCGTGGTTGGTCCTGGTGGTTGTGGTCATGTTGACCGTCCTCACCACGGCCCTGGGTCTGATCTACTGGAGGACTCGCTGCTGTCGAAGTGAGTCACACACACACAGTCTCGTATAACTAACCTTGTGGGGACACACAGACACACACACCCAGTCTTGTATAACTAACCTTGTGGGGACACACACACACACACACAGTCTCGTATAACTAACCTTGTGGGGACACACACACACACACACAGTCTCGTATAACTAACCTTGTGGGGACACACACAGACACACACACAGTCTCGTATAACTAACCTTGTGGGGACACACACAGACACACACACAGTCTCGTATAACTAACCTTGTGGGGACACACACAGACACACACACAGTCTCGTATAACTAACCTTGTGGGGACACACAGACACACACACAGTCTTGTATAACTGACCTTGTGGGGACACACAGAGAGACACACACACACACACACACACACAGAGTCTTGTATAACTAACCTTGTGGACACACACACACAGTCTTGTATAACTAACCTTCTGGGAACACACAGACACACACACAGACAGAGTATTGTATAAATTACCTTGTGGACACACACACACACACACAATCTTGTATTACTAACCTTGTGGGGACACACAGACACACACACACACACACAGTCTTGTATAACTAACCTTGTGGACACACACACACACAGTCTCGTATAACTAACCTTGTGGGGACACACACAGACAAACACACAGTCTCGTGTAACTAACCTTGTGGGGACACACACAGACACACACACAGTCTCGTATAACTAACCTTGTGGGGGACACACACACAGTCTCGTATAACTAACCTTGTGGGGACACACACACACACACAGTCTCGTATAACTAACCTTGTGGGGACACACACACACACACACAGTCTCGTATAACTAACCTTGTGGGGACACACAGACACACACAGTCTCGTATAACTAACCTTGTGGGGACACACAGACACACACACAGTCTCGTATAACTAACCTTGTGGGGACACACAGACACACACACAGTCTCGTATAACTAACCTTGTGGGACACACACACACACACAGTCTCGTATAACTAACCTTGTGGGGACACACACACACAGTCTCGTATAACTAACCTTGTGGGGACACACAGACACACACAGTCTCGTATAACTAACCTTGTGGGACACACAGACAAACACACACACACCTTGTGGGGACACACACACAGTCTCGTATAACTAACCTTGTGGGGACACACAGACACACACACACACAGTCTCGTATAACTAACCTTGTGGGGACACACACACACAGTCTCGTATAACTAACCTTGTGGGGACACACACAGACACACACAGTCTCGTATAACTAACCTTGTGGGGACACACACAGACACACACAGTCTCGTATAACTAACCTTGTGGGGACACACACACACATCTTAAACAAATGAAAAAGTCTTTATGTACATGGGTTGAAACTAAATTATTTCCCTCTCCCTCTTCTCCCCCTTCTCTACCTTCCCCTCTCCTACCTCTCCCTCTTCTCCTTTCACACACACAGACCCCCTTTCTCTCGTATAACTAACCTTGTGGGGACACCCCCTTCTCTACCTTCCCCTCTCCTACCTCTCCCTCTTCTCCTTTCTCCCCCTTCTCTACCTTCCCCTCTCCTACCTCTCCCTCTCTCCCTTCTCCCCCTTTCTCCCCCTTCTCTACCTTCCCCTCTCCTACCTCTCCCTCTTCTCCTTTCTCCCCCTTCTCTACCTTCCCCTCTCCTACCTCTCCCTCTTCTCCTTTCTCCCCCTTTCTCCCCCTTCTCTACCTTCCCCTCTCCTACCTCTCCCTCTTCTCCTTTCTCCCCCTTCTCTACCTTCCCCTCTCCTACCTCTCCCTCTTCTCCTTTCTCCCCCTTCTCTACCTTCCCCTCTCCTACCTCTCCCTCTTCTCCTTTCTCCCCTTCTCTACCTTCCCCTCTCCTACCTCTCCCTCTTCTCCTTTCTCCCCCTTTCTCCCCCCTTCCTCTACCTTCCCCTCTCCTACCTCTCCCTCTTCTCCTTTCTCCCCCTTTCTCCCCCTTCTCTACCTTCCCCTCTCCTACCCCTCCCTCTTTTCCTTTCTCCCCCATTCCCCTCTCCCTCTCCTACCCCTCCCTCTTCTCCTTTCTCCCCATTCCCCACTCCCTCTCCTACCCCTCCCTCTTCTCCTTTCTCTCCCCCATTCCCCTCTCCCTCTCCTACCCCTCCCTCTTCTCCTTTCTCCCCCATTCCCCTCTCCCTCTCCTACCCCTCCCTCTTCTCCTTTCTCCCCCCTTTCTCCCCCTTCTCTAACTTCCCCTCTCCCTCTCCTACCCCACCCTCTTCTCCTTTCTCCCCCTTCTCTACCTTCCCCTCTCCTACCCCTCCCTCTTCTCCTTTCTCCCCCATTCCCCTCTCCTACCCCTCCCTCTTCTCCTTTCTCTCCCCCTTCTCTACCTTCCCCTCTCCCTCTTCTCCTTTCTCCCCCTTCTCTACCTTCCCCTCTCCCTCTCCTCCCCCTCCCTCTTCTCCTTTCTCCCCCACTTTCCTGCCTTCCCCTCTCCCTCTCCTACCCCTCCCTCTCCTCCTTTCTCCCCCGTCTCTGCCTTCCCCTCTCCTACCCCTCCCTCTCCTCCTTTCTCCCCCCTCCCAGAGGAGCCCAGAGTGTATCCAGCCAGTGTGTTCCAGACCAGAGGATTCAACACGGACCTCCCTGAGGTCTCTGTTTCACTAAATCACTCCTCAGGTACCTCTCTCTGCCCCCTCCCAGAGGAGCCCAGTGGGTTCCGGACCAGAGGATTCAACACGGACCTCCCTGATGTCTCTGTTTCACTAAATCACTCCTCAGGTACCTCTCTCTCTCTATCCCCGCTCTCCCTATCTCTCTCTCCCCCTATCTCTCTCCCTCTCTCTCTCCAACAGCAGAAAACAGAATAGCCTGCATCCCAAATGGCATCCTACCCTATGGTCACTGCACTATATAGGGAATAGAGACCTATGGTCACTGCACTATATAGGGAATAGAGACCTATGGTCACTGCACTATATAGGGAATAGAGCCCTATGGTCACTGCACTATATAGGGACTAGAGCCCTATGGTCACTGCACTATATAGGGAATAGAACCCTATGGTCACTGCACTATATAGGGAATAGAGCCCTATGGTCACTGCACTATATAGGGACTAGAGCCCTATGGTCACTGCACTACATAGGGAATAGAGCCCTATGGTCACTGCACTATATAGGGAATAGAGCCCTATGGTCGCTGCACTATATAACGGAACAGAGGCCTATGGTCACTGCACTATATAGGGAACAGAGCCCTATGGTCACTGCACTATATAGGGAATAGAGCCCTATGGTCACTGCACATTATAGGGAATAGAGCCCTATGGTCACTGCACTATATCGGGACCAGAGCCCTATGGTCACTGCACTATATAGGGAATAGAGCCCTATGGTCACTGCACTATATAGGGACTAGAGCCCTATGGTCACTGCACTATATCAGGACCAGAGCCCTATGGTCACTGCACTATATAGGGAATAGAGCCCTATGGTCACTGCACTATATAGGGAATAGAGCCCTATGGTCACTGCACTATATAGGGACTAGAGCCCTATGGTCACTGCACTATATAGGGACTAGAGCCCTATGGTCACTGCACTATATAGGGACTAGAGCCCTATGGTCACTGCACTATATAGGGACTAGAGCCCTATGGTCACTGCACTATATAACGGAACAGAGGCCTATGGTCACTGCACTATATAGGGACTATAGCCCTATGGTCACTGCACTATATAGGGACTATAGCCCTATGGTCACTGCACTATATAGGGAATAGAGCCCTATGGTCACTGCACTATATAGGGAATAGAGCCCTATGGTCACTGCACTATATAGGGAATAGAGCCCTATGGTCACTGCACTATATAGGGACTATAGCCCTATGGTCACTGCACTATATAGGGAATAGAGCCCTATGGTCACTGCACTATATAGGGAATAGAGCCCTATGGTCACTGCACTATATAGGGACTATAGCCCTATGGTCACTGCACTATATAGGGAATAGAGCCCTATGGTCACTGCACTATATAGGGACTAGAGCCCTATGGTCACTGCACTATATACGGACTATAGCCCTATGGTCACTGCACTATATAGGGAATTGAGCCCTATGGTCACTGCACTATATAGGGAATAGAGCCCTATGGTCACTGCACTATATAGGGAATAGAGCCCTATGGTCACTGCACTATATAGGGACTAGAGCCCTATGGTCACTGCACTATATAGGGACTAGAGCCCTATGGTCACTGCACTATATAGGGAATAGAGCCCTATGGTCACTGCACTATATAACGGAACAGAGGCCTATGGTCACTGCACTATATAGGGACTATAGCCCTATGGTCACTGCACTATATAACGGAACAGAGGCCTATGGTCACTGCACTATATAACGGAACAGAGGCCTATGGTCACTGCACTATATAACGGAACAGAGGCCTATGGTCACTGCACTATATAGGGAATAGAGCCCTATGGTCACTGCACTATATAGGGACTAGAGCCCTATGGTCACTGCACTATATAGGGACTAGAGCCCTATGGTCACTGCACTATATAGGGACTAGAGCCCTATGGTCACTGCACTATATAGGGAATATAGCCCTATGGTCACTGCACTATATAGGGAATAGAGCCCTATGGTCACTGCACTATATAGGGACTAGAACCCTATGGTCACTGCACTATATAGGGAATAGAGCCCTATGGTCACTGCACTATATAGGGAATAGAGCCCTATGGTCACTGTTCTAAAGTCGGTCACTAAGGGAATAGGGAGCCATTTGGGATGCAGAATAGTAGACGTACCTTCCTGTCTCATAGACTAACGCTGTGATCTCCTTCCATAGAACTGCTGCTCAGGACAACATACTGGACAGGTGTGTGTGTGTGTGTGTGTGTGTGTGTGTGTGTGTGTGCGTGTGCGTGTGTGTGTGCGCGTGTGTGTGTGTGTACAGTGTTGGGAAGTAGTGGACTAGTCATGTTTATACATTTTGCAGTATCTCGGTGGTAGTTGAACTAAATTCACATCTAGGTCGTGTTTTCAGTAGTTAACTACTGTTTAACCGTGTAGCGGTGAAGCTAACTACTGGAACTACACACTACTGTTTTACCATGTAGCGGTGTAGCTAACTACTGGAACTACACACTACTGTTTTACCATGTAGCGGTGTAGCTAACTACTGGAACTACACACTACTGTTTTATCATGTAGTGGTGTAGCTAACTACTGGAACTACACACTACTGTTTTACCATGTAGCGGTATAGCTAACTACTGGAACTACACACTACTGTTTTACCATGTAGTGGTGTAGCTAACTACTGGAACTACACACTACTGTTTTACCATGTAGTGGTGTAGCTAACTACTGGAACTACACACTGTGTGTTCCTGTGTGTGTGTGTGTGTGTGTGTGTGTGTGTGTGTGTGTGTGTGTGTGTGTGTGTGTGTGTGTGTGTGTGTGTGTGTGTGTGTGTGTTGTAGTAGTAATGTTGTGTTTTCAATGAACAGGCCTGTTGTCACCTATTCATGAAGAGAAGACTGCAGGTAAGGAACACACACACACACACACATATAGGAACACACACACACACAGGAACACATATAGGAACACACACACAACACACACACACACAGGAACACACACACAGGAACACACACACACACACAACACACACACACACACACACACACACACACACACACACACACACAGGAACACACACAGGAACACACACAGGAACACACACAGGAACACACACAGGAACACACACAGGAACACACACAGGAACACACACAGGAACACACACAGGAACACACACAGGAACACACACAGGAACACACACAGGAACACACACACACACACACAGGAACACACACACACACACACAGGAACACACACACACACACACACACACACACACACAGGAACACACACACACACAGGAACACACACACACACACACAGGAACACACACACTGACCTTGCTACGTGTGTGTGTTCTCAGAGGACGAGCCTCGTCAGGGTTACTACGGTAATGACACAGGTGAGAGTTCTAAAGACAATGTTCATTAATTAATTAATACCTATAATAATATATATATTAATACCTATAATATATATATATTAATACCTACAATATATATATATATATATATATTAATATCTATAATAATATATATATATTAATATCTATAATAATATATTAATACCTATAATATATATATATATATATTAATACCTATAATAATAATATATTAATACCTATAATATATATATATATTAATACCTATAATAATATATATATAAATACCTATAATATATATATTAATACCTATAATAATATATATTAATACCTACATATATATATATATATTAACACCTATAATAATATATATATATTAATATCTATAATAATTACCTATACCTATAATATATATTAATACCTATAATAATATATATAAATACCTATAATATACATATTAATACCTACAATATACATATTAATACCTATAATATATATTAATACCTACAATATATATATATTAATACCTATAATAATAATATATATATATATTAATACCTATAATAATATATATATATATATTAATACCTATAATATACATATTAATACCTATAATATACATATTAATACCTACAATATATATATATATTAATACCTATAATAATATATATATATAAATACCTATAATATACATATTAATTCCTATAATATATATTAATACCTACAATATATATATATATATTAATACCTATATATATATATATATATATATATATATATATATTAATACCTATAATAATATATATATAAATACCTATAATATATATATTAACACCTATAAAAAAAAAAAAATATATATATATATATATATATATATTAATACCTATAATAATATACATATTAATACCTATAATATATATTAATACCTATAATAAAATATATATTAATACCTATAATATATATTAATACCTATAATATATATATTAATACCTATAATATATATATTAATACCTATAATGTATATTAATACCTATAATATATATATTAATACCTATAATATATATATATATATATATATATATATATATATATATATATATATATATATATGAATACCTATAATAATATATATATGAATACCTTTAATCATATATATATTTATACCAACTAACATCTCTCTGCCACTCCCTCTCTCCCTCTCTGTCTTTCTTTCTCTCTCCATCTCTCTTTTCTTTCTCTCTCTCTCTCTCTCTCTAGCGCTCCACCACCGTGGCCACCCTCTCCACTCATCCCTTTCTCCTGAAGAGCTCTAGATGAACAGAGCAGAAGACAGGAACACCAAGACATTACTTCCTTTTAACATCAGTTTTTTTAATTTTATGAATGGTGTCTCGGAATGGTGTCCCTGAATAGGGTCCCTGAATGCTGTCTTGATGGGGGGGTTTATTGCCCTCCTCCTGGGTCCTGGAGATCCTCAAAAGACCCCTGAAGGACATTTCCCCCCCGCCACGAGTACAACGGCTATTTTAGGATTAGGGGAAAATAGGATTTTTTATGGAAAAACAGTGTGTGTGTGTGTGTGTGTGTGTGTGTGTGTGTGTGTGTGTGTGTGTGTGTGTGTGTGTGTGTGTGTGTGTGTGTGTGTGTGTGTGTGTGTGTGTGTGTGTGTGTGTGTGTGTGTGTGTTTGTGTGTGTGTGTGTGTGTGTGTGTGTGTATATATAAAGACATGGCTCTGAAACAGATAAAAGGTTTAAAAAGGTGTTTTTATTTTTCGTTGTTGGTATTTTGTGATTAAAGGTTCCGTTGTCAGATTCCATCTCCGTTACCATAGCAGCAGATTAATAAATGATCCAACAACGACTTAATAAACCAGTGGACCTAAAAACAATAAACACATAGAAATATAGAGCATTATAGTGCTGGTCCTTTTTTGTCTTTGTCCGTTAATGTCAAGGTTATTTGTTCTGCCATTTAAACAAGGTTATTTGTTCTGCCATTTAAACAAGGTTCGTTGTTCTACCATTTAAAGAAGGTCAGTTGTTCTGCGATGTAAAGAAACACCCCTTCATTAAGCAGGGAACATCAATACCTGCGGCATGTAGCCTAGCGGTTAGCGCGTTGGGCCAGTAACCAGCATGTAGCCTAGCGGTTAGCGCGTTGGGCCAGTAACCAGCATGTAGCCTAGCGGTTAGCGCGTTGGGCCAGTAACCAGCATGTAGCCTAGCGGTTAGCGCGTTGGGCCAGTAACCAGCAGGTAGCCTAGCGGTTAGCGCGTTGGGCCAGTAACCAGCATGTAGCCTAGCGGTTAGCGCGTTGGGCCATTAACCAGCAGGTAGCCTAGCGGTTAGCGCGTTG
>NW_024609798.1:150000-157500 GCF_018296145.1 Oncorhynchus tshawytscha
GGGTGACTGTCTGTTACCTTGTTGAGTTTGTCTGGGGTGACTGTCTGTTACCTTGTTGAGTTTGTCTGGGGTGACTGTCTGTTACCTTGTTGAGTTTGTCTGTGGTGTCTGTCTGTTACCTTGAGTTTGTCTGTGGTGACAGTGACTGTCTGTTACCTTGTTGAGTTTGTCTGTGGTGACTGTCTGTTACCTTGTTGAGTTTGTCTGTGGTGACTGTCTGTTACCTTGTTGAGTTTGTCTGTGGTGACAGTGACTGTCTGTTACCTTGTTGAGTTTGTCTGTGGTGACTGTCTGTTACCTTGTTGAGTTTGTGTGTGGTGACTGTCTGTTAGCTTGTTGAGTTTGTCTGTGGTGACTGTCTGTTACCTTCTTGAGTGTGTCTGTGGTGACTGTCTGTTACCTTGTTGAGTTTGTCTGGGGTGACAGCGACTGTCTGTTACCTTGTTGAGTTTGTCTGTGGTGACAGGGACTGTCTGTTACCTTGTTGAGTTTGTCTGTGGTGACAGCGACTGTCTGTTACCTTGTTGAGTTTGTCTGTGGTGACAGGGACTGTCTGTTACCTTGTTGAGTTTGTCTGTGGTGACAGTGACTGTCTGTTACCTTGTTGAGTTTGTCTGGGGTGACAGCGACTGTCTGTTACCTTGTTGAGTTTGTCTGTGGTGACAGGGACTGTCTGTTACCTTGTTGAGTTTGTCTGGGGTGACAGGGACTGTCTGTTACCTTGTTGAGTTTGTCTGTGGTGACAGGGACTGTCTGTTACCTTGTTGAGTTTGTCTGGGGTGACAGGAACTGTCTGTCACCTTGTTGAGTTTGTCTGGGGTGACAGGGACTGTCTGTCACCTTGTTGAGTTTGTCTGTGGTGACAGGGACTGTCTGTTACCTTGTTCAGTTTGTCTGGGGTGGCAGCGACGTGAAGCTCAAACAGCAACTCAGTCAGAACACTCACAAACTCCTCCCCATCAGCTGCTGGAAAGAGAAGAAACATCAACCAGAGAGAGACAGATTAAATATCAGACCAGAGAGAGACAGATTAAATATCAACCAGAGAGAGACAGATTAAACATCAACCGGAGAGAGACAGATTAAATATCAGACCAGAGAGAGACAGATTAAATATCAGACCAGAGAGAGACAGATTAAATATCAGACCAGAGAGAGACAGATTAAATATCAGACCAGAGAGAGACAGATTAAACATTAACCAGAGAGAGACAGATTAAATATCAGACCAGAGAGAGACAGATTAAACATCAACCAGAGAGAGACAGATTAAATATCAGACCAGAGAGAGACAGATTAAACATTAACCAGAGAGAGACAGATTAAATATCAGACCAGAGAGAGACAGATTAAATATCAGACCAGAGAGAGACAGATTAAATATCAACCAGAGAGAGACAGATTAAACATCAGACTGGAGAGAGACAGATTAAATATCAACCAGAGAGAGACAGATTAAATATCAACCAGAGAGAGACAGATTAAACATCAACCAGAGAGAGACAGATTAAATATCAACCAGAGAGAGACAGATTAAACATCAACCAGAGAGAGACAGATTAAATATCAACCAGAGAGAGACAGATTAAATATCAGACCAGAGAGAGACAGATTAAATATCAACCAGAGAGAGACAGATTAAACATCAACCAGAGAGAGACAGATTAAACATCAACCAGAGAGAGACAGATTAAATATCAGACCAGAGAGAGACAGATTAAATATCAGACCAGAGAGAGACAGATTAAATATCAACCAGAGAGAGACAGATTAAATATCAACCAGAGAGACAGATTAAATATCAACCAGAGAGACAGATTAAACATCAACCAGAGAGAGACAGATTAAACATTAACCAGAGAGAGACAGATTAAACATCAACCAGAGAGAGACAGATTAAATATCAGACCAGAGAGAGACAGATTAAATATCAGACCAGAGAGAGACAGATTAAATATCAGACCAGAGAGAGACAGATTAAATATCAGACCAGAGAGAGACAGATTAAATATCAGACCAGAGAGAGACAGATTAAACATCAACCAGAGAGAGACAGATTAAATATCAGACCAGAGAGAGACAGATTAAACATCAACCAGAGAGAGACAGATTAAATATCAACCAGAGAGAGACAGATTAAATATCAACCAGAGAGAGACAGATTAAACATTAACCGGAGAGAGACAGATTAAACATCAGACCAGAGAGAGACAGATTAAATATCAGACCAGAGAGAGACAGATTAAATATCAACTGGAGAGAGACAGATTAAACATCAACCAGAGAGAGACAGATTAAATATCAGACCAGAGAGAGACAGATTAAATATCAACCAGAGAGAGACAGATTAAACATCAACCAGAGAGAGACAGATTAAATATCAGACCAGAGAGAGACAGATTAAACATCAACCAGAGAGAGACAGATTAAACATCAACCAGAGAGAGACAGATTAAATATCAACCAGAGAGAGACAGATTAAACATCAGACCAGAGAGAGACAGATTAAACATCAACCAGAGAGAGACAGATTAAACATCAGACCAGAGAGAGACAGATTAAATATCAACTGGAGAGAGACAGATTACATCAACCAGAGAAAGACAGATTAAACATCAGACCAGAGAGAGACAGATTAAATATCAACCAGAGAGAGACAGATTAAATATCAACCAGAGAGAGACAGATTAAATATCAACCAGAGAGAGACAGATTAAACATTAACTGGAGAGAGACAGATTAAACATCAAACCAGAGAGAGACAGATTAAACATCAGACCAGAGAGAGACAGATTAAATATCAACTGGAGAGAGACAGATTAAACATCAACCAGAGAGAGACAGATTAAATATCAACCAGAGAGAGACAGATTAAATATCAACCAGAGAGAGACAGATTAAATATCAACCAGAGAGAGACAGATTAAACATTAACCGGAGAGAGACAGATTAAACATCAGACCAGAGAGAGACAGATTAAACATCAGACCAGAGAGAGACAGATTAAACATCAGACCAGAGAGAGACAGATTAAACATCAACCAGAGAGAGACAGATTAAACATCAACCAGAGAGAGACAGATTAAACATCAGACCAGAGAGAGACAGATTAAACATCAGACCAGAGAGAGACAGATTAAACATCAACCAGAGAGAGACAGATTAAACATCAGACCAGAGAGAGACAGATTAAATATCAGACCAGAGAGAGACAGATTAAACATCAACCAGAGAGAGACAGATTAAACATCAACCGGAGAGAGACAGATTAAATATCAACTGGAGAGAGACAGATTAAACATCAACCAGAGAGAGACAGATTAAATATCAACCAGAGAGAGACAGATTAAACATCAACCAGAGAGAGACAGATTAAACATCAACCAGAGAGAGACAGATTAAACATCAACCAGAGAGAGACAGATTAAACATCAACCAGAGAGAGACAGATTAAATATCAACCAGAGAGAGACAGATTAAACATCAACCAGAGAGAGACAGATTAAACATCAACCAGAGAGAGACAGATTAAACATCAGACCAGAGAGAGACAGATTAAATATCAGACCAGAGAGAGACAGATTAAACATCAGACCAGAGAGAGACAGATTAAACATCAACCAGAGAGAGACAGATTAAATATCAACTGGAGAGAGACAGATTAAATATCAACTGGAGAGAGACAGATTAAATATCAACTGGAGAGAGACAGATTAAACATCAACCAGAGAGAGACAGATTAAACATCAACCGGAGAGAGACAGATTAAACATCAACCGGAGAGAGACAGATTAAATATCAACTGGAGAGAGACAGATTAAATATCAACTGGAGAGAGACAGATTAAACATCAACTGGAGAGAGACAGATTAAACATCAACTGGAGAGAGACAGATTAAATATCAACCAGAGAGAGACAGATTAAACATCAACTGGAGAATGACAGATTAAATATCAACTGGAGAGAGACAGATTAAATATCAGACCAGAGAGAGACAGATTAAATATCAACCAGAGAGAGACAGATTAAACATCAGACCAGAGAGAGACAGATTAAATATCAACAGAGAGAGACAGATTAAATATCAACTGAGAGAGACAGATTAAACATCAGACCAGAGAGAGACAGATTAAATATCAACTGGAGAGAGACAGATTAAATATCAGACCAGAGAGAGACAGATTAAATATCAACCAGAGAGAGACAGATTAAATATCAACCAGAGAGAGACAGATTAAATATCAACCAGAGAGAGACAGATTAAACATCAGACCAGAGAGAGACAGATTAAATATCAACCAGAGAGAGACAGATTAAACATCAGACCAGAGAGAGACAGATTAAATATCAGACCAGAGAGAGACAGATTAAATATCAGACCAGAGAGAGACAGATTAAACATCAACCAGAGAGAGACAGATTAAACATCAACCAGAGAGAGACAGATTAAATATCAACCAGAGAGAGACAGATTAAATATCAACCAGAGAGAGACAGATTAAATATCAGACCAGAGAGAGACAGATTAAATATCAACCAGAGAGAGACAGATTAAACATCAACCAGAGAGAGACAGATTAAACATCAACTGGAGAGAGACAGATTAAACATCAGACCAGAGAGAGACAGATTAAACATCAGACCAGAGAGAGACAGATTAAACATTGTCTAGTAATAACTGGGTTGTTACAAAAAGACATCAGACCGGAGAGACTGTTATTGAATGAAGGGCCCTTTTAATATAGACCACACGGAGAATTCAATAAATCCTATTTGTTTAATATGAATTAAAGGCTAAAGTGCCAACATTTTTGGGAGATTTCAACCAACTAAATGCCCGTAGAGACTGCACGGGTTTAGCCGTCTAATTCCACGACTTTGTCGATATCGTGGAAAAATTCTTAGGTTGTAAACGATTTTCGGACATCTTGGCTGATTCAATGTGACAGGGTCTAGGTCTGCTGGTTCAGTGAGACAGGATCTAGGTCTGCTGGTTCAGTACCACTACGTCTTGGCTGGTTCAGTGAGACAGGGTCTAGGTCTGCTGGTTCAGTGAGACAGGGTCTAGGTCTGCTGGTTCAGTACCACTACGTCTTGGCTGATTCAGTGAGACAGGGTCTAGGTCTGCTGGTTCAGTGAGACAGGGTCTAGGTCTGCTGGTTCAGTAAGACAGGGTCTAGGTCTGCTGGTTCAGCACCACTACGTCTTGGCTGGTTCAGTGAGACAGGGTCTTGGTCTGCTGGTTCAGTACCACTACGTCTTGGTTGGTTCAGTGAGTCAGGGTCTAGGTCTGCTGGTTCAGTGAGACAGGGTCTAGGTCTGCTGGTTCAGTACCACTACGTCTTGGTTGGTTCAGTGAGACAGGGTCTAGGTCTGCTGGTTCAGTGAGACAGGGTCTAGGTCTGCTGGTTCAGTACCACTACGTCTTGGCTGGTTCAGTGAGACAGGGTCTAGGTCTGCTGGTTCAGTGTAACAGGGTCTAGGTCTGCTGGTTCAGTACCACTACGTCTTGGCTGGTTCAGTGAGACAGGGTCTAGGTCTGCTGGTTCAGTGAGACAGGGTCTAGGTCTGCTGGTTCAGTCTTGGCTGGTTCAGTGTCAGGGTCTAGGTCTGCTGGTTCAGTACCACTACGTCTTGGCTGGTTCAGTGAGACAGGGTCTAGGTCTGCTGGTTCAGTGTAACAGGGTCTAGGTCTGCTGGTTCAGTGAGACAGGGTCTAGGTCTGCTGGTTCAGTACCACTACGTCTTGGCTGGTTCAGTGAGACAGGGTCTAGGTCTGCTGGTTCAGTGAGACAGGGTCTAGGTCTGCTGGTTCAGTGAGACAGGGTCTAGGTCTGCTGGTTCAGTGAGACAGGGTCTAGGTCTGCTGGTTCAGTGAGACAGTGTCTAGGTCTGCTGGTTCAGTACCACTACGTCTTGGCTGGTTCAGTGAGTCAGGGTCTAGGTCTGCTGGTTCAGTACCACTACGTCTTGGCTGGTTCAGTGTAACAGGGTCTAGGTCTGCTGGTTCAGTGAGACAGGGTCTAGGTCTGCTGGTTCAGTGTAACAGGGTCTAGGTCTGCTGGTTCAGTACCACTACGTCTTGGCTGGTTCAGTGAGACAGGGTCTAGGTCTGCTGGTTCAGTACCACTACGTCTTGGCTGGTTCAGTGTAACAGGGTCTAGGTCTGCTGGTTCAGTGAGACAGGGTCTAGGTCTGCTGGTTCAGTGTAACAGGGTCTAGGTCTGCTGGTTCAGTGAGACAGGGTCTAGGTCTGCTGGTTCAGTGAGACAGGGTCTAGGTCTGCTGGTTCAGTACCACTACGTCTTGGCTGGTTCAGTGAGACAGGGTCTAGGTCTGCTGGTTCAGTGAGACAGGGTCTAGGTCTGCTGGTTCAGTGAGACAGGGTCTAGGTCTGCTGGTTCAGTGAACAGGGTCTAGGTCTGCTGGTTCAGTGAGACAGGGTCTAGGTCTGCTGGTTCAGTGAGACAGGGTCTAGGTCTGCTGGTTCAGTGAGACAGGGTCTAGGTCTGCTGGTTCAGTGTAACAGGGTCTAGGTCTGCTGGTTCAGTGAGACAGGGTCTAGGTCTGCTGGTTCAGTGAGACAGGGTCTAGGTCTGCTGGTTCAGTGAGACAGGGTCTAGGTCTGCTGGTTCAGTACCACTACGTCTTGGCTGGTTCAGTGTAACAGGGTCTAGGTCTGCTGGTTCAGTGAGACAGGGTCTAGGTCTGCTGGTTCAGTGTAACAGGGTCTAGGTCTGCTGGTTCAGTACCACTACGTCTTGGCTGATTCAGTGAGACAGGGTCTAGGTCTGCTGGTTCAGTGAGACAGGGTCTAGGTCTGCTGGTTCAGTGAGACAGGGTCTAGGTCTGCTGGTTCAGTGATTCAGTGAGACAGGGTCTAGGTCTGCTGGTTCAGTACCACTTGTCTGCTGGTTCAGTGAGACAGGGTCTAGGTCTTTGGTTCACCCTGTCTCACTGTTCTTGGCTGGTTCAGTGACTCACTGTTCTAGTCTGCTGGTTCACCCTGTCTCACTGTTCTAGTCTGCTGGTTCACCCTGACTCACTGTTCTAGTCTGCTGGTTCAGTGAGACAGGGTGTCTCACTGTTCTAGTCTTTAAGGTGCTCACCCTATGTCTGCTAAGGTTCACCCTGTCTCACTGTTCTAGTCTTTAAGGTCTGCTGTTCAGTCTTTAGGTGCTCCACTCACTGTTCTAGTCTTTCAGGTGCTCACAGGGTCTGTCTCTCACTGTTCTAGTGAGACAGGGTCTCACCCTGTCTCACTGGTTCAGTGAGACAGGACTGTCTCACTGTTCTGCTGGTTCAGGTACCACTGTCTCACTGTTCTAGTCTTTCAGTGAGACAGGGTCTCACTGGTCTGCTGGTTCACCCTGTCTCACTGTTCTAGTCTTCAGGTGAGCTCACCCTGTCTCACTGTTCTAGTCTTTAAGGTGCTCACCCTGTCTCACTGTTCTAGTCTTTCAGGTGCTCATCCTGTCTCACTGTTCTAGTCTTTAAGG
>NW_024609798.1:172500-187500 GCF_018296145.1 Oncorhynchus tshawytscha
TATGCTACATACCTACAGTACGCTACATACCTACAGTACAGTATGCTACATACCTACAGTATTCTACATACCTACAGTACAGTATGCTACATACCTACAGTATTCTACATACCTACAGTACAGCATGCTACATACCTACAGTACAGCATGCTACATACCTACAGTATTCTACATACCTACAGTACAGTATTCTACATACCTACAGTACAGTATGCTACATACCTACAGTACAGTATGCTACATACCTACAGTACAGTATGCTACATACCTACAGTATTCTACATACCTACAGTACAGTATGCTACATACCTACAGTATTCTACATACCTACAGTTCAGTATTCTACATACCTACAGTACAGTATTCTACATACCTACAGTACTCTACATACCTACAGTACAGTATGCTACATACCTACAGTACAGCATGCTACATACCTACAGTACAGCATGCTACATACCTACAGTACAGTATTCTACATACCTACAGTACAGTATTCTACATACCTACAGTACAGTATGCTACATACCTACAGTACAGCATGCTACATACCTACAGTACAGTATGCTACATACCTACAGTATTCTACATACCTACAGTTCAGTATTCTACATACCTACAGTACAGTATTCTACATACCTACAGTACAGTATGCTACATACCTACAGTACAGTATGCTACATACCTACAGTACAGTATTCTACATACCTACAGTACAGTATTCTACATACCTACAGTACAGCATGCTACATACCTACAGTACAGCATGCTACATACCTACAGTACAGTATTCTACATACCTACAGTACAGTATGCTACATACCTACAGTACAGTATTCTACATACCTACAGTACAGTATGCTACATACCTACAGTACAGTATTCTACATACCTACAGTACAGTATGCTACATACCTACAGTACAGTATTCTACATACCTACAGTACAGTATTCTACATACCTACAGTACAGTATTCTACATACCTACAGTACAGTATGCTACATACCTACAGTATGAAAGTGTGCGTCTATATTTAGTCCAGCAGGGGGTGCTGTAGATCCTTCTATTTCCCAGCCTTAGATGGCTGTGACTTCTCATGACTTGGTTTAGTGTTTTAGCTGGTGTTCGTATTTTTGAGTGTGTGGACGAATGAACGTGTGTGTTTCCCCCTCCCTCCCTAGGGTGTGGTTCTACAAACAGGACACTTGCTAATGTACACACACACACATGAGGGTTCCCAGGACACTTGGAGACAGACTGCCTCACTAATGCATCCTGGGAGATATTATCTGTGTGTGTGTGTGTTTATACATTTTGTTGTCTCAGCTACAGGTATATCTCACTGGAATTGAATAGAATATAAAAGTGTGTGTTTATACATTTTGTTGTCTCAGCTACAGGTATATCTCACTGGAATTGAATAGAATATAAAAGTGTGTCAGAGAGAGAGAGATTTAAAACTGTACAAAAACATTCCCATTCCCCCATAAAACATATTTCGTCACATTCCTATACAGTAGTGATTCATATTACAACAATGGATACCTTCCTGCACGCACACACACACACACACACACACACACACACACACACACACACACACACACACACACACACACACACACACACACACACACACACACACACACACACACACACACACACACACACCTCAGGATAAATGTGCCAGCCTGAAACGAACTCTTGTTTATTATGCAGTTGCCACTTTACCAATTTTTTTATTCTGCGCTTGGAAACAAAACACCATCTCTCTGTGTGTGTGTGTGTGTGTGTGTCTCTGTGTGTGTGTGTGTGTGTGTCTCTGTGTGTGTGTGTCTCTGTGTGTGTGTGTCTCTGTGTGTCTCTGTGTGTGTGTGTGTGTGTGTGTCTCTGTGTGTGTGTGTGTGTGTGTCTCTGTGTGTGTGTGTCTCTGTGTGTGTGTGTCTCTGTGTGTCTCTGTGTGTGATAGAGGTGGTGGTGACAGATCTAGCCTCGCCCATTTCCTCAGAAGCCAATTATCTCAGCGTTGGGACGGCGGGGGGGGGCTGCCCTGGCAACCAGAGCGGGAAATATCACAAAGAGGAAGTAACATTCCTTAAAAACCCTTGTCTTTAGGTCACTGTCCTTAAACAATTTTCTTCTCTCTCTCTCTCTCTCTCTCTCTCTCTCTCTCTCTCTCTCTCTCTCTCTCTCTCTCTCTCTCTCTCTCTCTCTCTCTCTCTCTCTCTCTCTCTCTCTCTCTCTCTCTCTCTCTCTCTCTCTCTCTCTCTCTCTCTCTCTCTCTCTCTCTCTCTCTCTCTCTCTCTCTCTCCCCTCCCTCCCTCCCTCCCCTCCCTCCCTCCCTCCCTCCCTCTCTCCCTCTCTCCCTCCCTCCCTCCCTCCCGTAAAAACCGAGGTAAGAAACCATTCTTCTCCTGTATGTAGTAGCAAGCTCTGCCTCTACTCACTCGCTATAGGCCTGTGGCGCGCTGATGACCGATGAGGTCATTTCCTGGTTGTATGAGTCGTGGGCATGCTCTGTTTTGATTAGCTTGTGGTGTGCGTCGCCTCTGAGCTCTGACTTCATGGAGGATGCTGGGTAGAAAAACACAAACACACCAGTTAATACACACACACAAACACACTGTATTACCCAGATAAAGACAGGGAGATTCAGGGATAACAGAGAAATATCTATGATGTTACATTGAACTAATCATAGTAATCAGAGACCAACTCACATACACAGATAGACAGGCACACACACACACACACACACACACACACACACACACACACACACACACACACACACACATAAACACACACACACACACACACACACACACACACACACACACACACACACACACACACACACACACACACAAAGGGATAACAGAGAAATATCTCACCTGTCTGATGTTGTGAGCTTTCTGCCGGCCTGTGGTGGTGATGATGATGATGATGATGGTGGTCGTCGCCAGCGACGGTGCGGTTGACCGCGATTGGCTGAGGCAGGTGCAGCGGGGAGGAGGGGTAGAGGATGGACAAGGGTTGCAGCATGACCTGGGACAGCATGACCCCTGAACCCTGGACGACCCCGGGGCCGGAGCCTAACAACACGGGGTAATGGAGGGAGGAGGGCTGGGGGGAGGAACGACTGTACGGGGAGGAAGTGGAGGAACAGGAGGAAGGGGAGGAGGAGGAGGAGGAGGGAGAAGGTCGTTTGCTGACCGACAAGTCGACTGGTTCGAGTTGTGTATTTGAGGTGGGGTTGGCGGACTGGGCGTGTGTGAGTGTGTGTGAGGGGGAGAAGGTGTGTGTGTGTGCGTATTGTGTGGGGTGGTAGGGGTGAGGGGTGAATATAACGCTGTTCACTACCGAGGGATAAGACTGATAGAGAGACTGATGGAAGGAAGGAGAGAAACGAGGAAGGGAGGAGGAGGGAAGGAGAGGAGAGAGAAGAGGAGAGAGAGATAGAGAGAAGAGGAGGGAGGGAGAGAGGGAGGGAGAGAGGGAGAGGGAGAGAGGGAGGGGAGGGAGGGATTGTATTTCATTTTCATTCTTTCAAACAAAAAACAATACAAGCTTGTACTGTCCACACACCATCACACCATCACACCCACACACCATCACACCATCACACACCATCACACCCACACACCATCACATCATCACACCATCACACCCACACACCATTACACCATCACACCATCACACCCACACACCATCACACCATCACACCCACACACCATCACACCCACACACCATCACACCATCACATCATCACACCCACACACCATTACACCATCACACCACGACACCATCACACCCACACACCATCACACACCATGACCACCCACACACCATGACACCCACACACCATCACACCCACACACCATCACACCCACACACCATCACACCCACACACCATCACACCCACACACCATCACATCATCACACCATCACACCATCACATCATCACACCCACACACCATTACACCATCACACCACGACACCATCACACCCACACACCATCACACCATCACACCATCACACACCATTACACCATCACACCATCACACCCACACACCATCACACCATCACACCCACCACACCATCACACCATCACACCCACACACCATCACACACCATCACACCATCACACCATCACACACCATGACCACCCACACACCATGACACCCACACACCATCACACCCACACACCATCACACCATCACACCCACACACCATGACACCCACACACCACGACACCCACACACCACCCACACACCACCCACACACCACCCACACACCACCCACACACCACGACACCCACACAATATCACACCATCACGCCACGACACCCACACAATATCACACCATCACACCACGACACCCACACAATATCACACCCACACACCACGACACCCACACACCATGACACCCACACACCATCACACCATCACACCCACACAGGGCGTGAGTTGGTTTGGGTTGTCTATGTTCTTTGTTCTATGTTATATTTTCTACATGTTTGGCCTAGTATGGTTCTCAATCAGAGGCAGGTGTCGTTCGTTGTCTCTGATTGAGAATCATACTTAGGTAGCCTTTTCCCACCTGTGGGTTGTGGGTTATTATTTTTCTGTCTAGTGTTTTCGTCACCTTACAGAACTGTTTCAGTTTCATTTCATTCTCTTTGTTATTTTGTTTAGTGTTCGGAGTTAATAAATATCATCATGAACGCGTACCACGCTGCATATTGGTCCGATCGTTCCTACTACTCCTCAGATGAAGAGGACAGCCGTTACTGAATCACCCACCACAACCGGACCAAGCAGCGTGGTACTCAGGAGCAGAGGGTTCTGGACTCCTGGACACGGGAGGAGATTTTGGACGGTAAGGGTCCCTGGGCACAGGCTGGGGAATATCGCCGCCCCAGGGAAGAGCTGGAGGCAGCCAAAGCAGAGCGGAGGTATTTTGAGGAGTTGGCACGGCAGCGCAACAGGGACGAGAGACAGTCCCAAAAATGTCTTGGGGGGTGGCACACGGGGAGTGTGGCTAAATCAGGTAGGAGCCAACTCCCCGTGCTTACCATGGAGAGAGAGGGACCGGGCAGGCACCGTGTTATGCCGTGAGGCGCACGGTGTCCCCAGTGCGCAGGCATAGCCCGGTGCGCTACATTGCAGCTCCTCGTATCGGCCGGGCTAGAGTGGGCATCGAGCCAGGAGCTATGAAGCCGGCTCAGCACATCTGGTCTCAGGTGCATCTCCTCGGCCCGGGTTTTATGGTACCAGCCCTATGCACGGTGTCCCCGGTGCACCAGCACAGCCCAGTGCGGTCTGTTCCACCCCGCCGCACTTGCCGGGCTACAGGGAGTATCCAGCCAGGACAGGTTGTGCAGGCTCGGTGCTCGAGACCTCTAGTGCACGGTCCGGTCCATCCGGTGCCTCCTCCATGCACCAGGCCTCCTGTGGCAGCCCCCCACACCAGGCTGTCTCTCCGTCTCCTCCCTCCAGGTGCTCCCTCCTGTCCGGAGCTGCCAGAGTCTCCCTCCTGTCCGGAGCTGCCAGAGTCTCCCTCCTGTCCTGAGCCGCCAGAGTCTCCCTCCTGTCCGGAGCTGCCAGAGTCTCCCTCCTGTCCGGAGCTGCCAGAGTCTCCCTCCTGTCCGGAGCTGCCAGAGTCTCCCTCCTGTCCGGAGCTGCCAGAGTCTCCCTCCTGTCCGGAGCTGCCAGAGTCTCCCTCCTGTCCGGAGCTGCCAGAGTCTCCCTCCTGTCCGGAGCTGCCAGAGTCTCCCTCCTGTCCAGAGCTGCCAGAGCCTCCCTCCTGTCCAGAGCTGCCAGAGCCTCCCGTCTGTCCTGAGCTGCCTGCCTGTCCTGAGCTGCCAGAGTCTCCCTCCTGTCCTGAGCTGCCAGAGCCGCCCGTCTGTCCTGAGCCGCCCGTCTGTCCTGAGCTGCCAGAGCCGCCCGTCAGTCAGGAGCTGCCAGAGTCTCCCTCCTGTCAGGAGCTGCCAGAGCCGCCCGTCTGTCCTGAGCCGCTCGTCAGTCAGGAGCTGCCAGAGCCGCCCGTCTGTCCTGAGCCGCCCGTCTGTCCTGAGCTGCCCGTCTCTCCTGAGCTGCCCGTCTGTCCTGAGCTGCCCGTCTGTCCTGAGCTGCCCGTCTGTCCTGAGCTGCCCGTCTGTCCTGAGCTGCCCGTCTGTCCTGAGCTGCCAGAGTCTCCCTCCTGTCCTGAGCTGCCAGAGCCGCCCGTCTGTCCTGAGCCGCCCGTCTGTCCTGAGCCGCCCGTCTGTCCTGAGCAGCCCGTCTGTCCTGAGCAGCCAGTCAGTCAGGAGCTGCCAGAGCCGGCCGTCAGTCAGGAGCTGCCAGAGCCGGCCGTCAGTCAGGAGCTGCCAGAGCCGCCCGTCAGTCAGGAGCTGCCAGAGCTGCCCGTCTGTCCTGAGCTGCCCGTCTGTCCTGAGCTGCCAGAGTCTCCCTCCTGTCCGGAGCTGCCAGAGTCTCCCTCCTGTCCTGAGCTGCCAGAGTCTCCCTCCTGTCCTGAGCCGCCAGTCTGTCAGGAGCTGCCGGAATCTCCCGTCCATTCGGGACCCGCGGCAAGGGTCCCCAGTCCGAGGTCGGCGGCGAGGGTCGCCGCTCCCAAGGCGCCACTTAAGTGCGCCGAGACTATGGTGGAGTGGGGTCCACGTCCCGCGTCAGAGCCGCCACTGCGGACAGACGCCCACCCAGACCCTCCCCTATAGGTTCAGGTCGGACCGCACCTTTGGGGAGGGGTACAGTCACGTTCTGACCTTAGTTCCTTTGTTATGTCTTTGTTTTAGTTTGGTCAGGGCGTGAGTTGGGGTGGGTTGTCTATGTTCTATGTTATATTTTCTACGTATTTGGCCTGGTATGGTTCTCAATCAGAGGCAGCTGTCGTTCGTTGTCTCTGATTGAGAATCATATTTAGGTAGCCTTTTCCCACCTGTAGGTTGTGGGTGATTATTTTTCTGTCTAGTGTTTTCTGCACATTTCAGGACTGTTTCGGTTTTCGTTTAGTTCACGTTGTTATTTTGTATTTTCAGTGTTCAGTAAAATAAACATCATGAACACATACCACGCTGCGCATTGGTTACTCGCATTTCTTACTCCTCGGCAGAGGAGGACAAAGAATATCGTTACACACACACCATCACACACCCCCACACACACCATCACACACATCATCACACCCTCACACACACCATCACACCCTCACACACACCATCACACACCCCCACACACACCATCACACACCCCCACACACACCATCACCCCCACACACACCATCACCCCCACACCATCACACCCTCACACCCACACACACCATCACACACCCCCACACACACCATCACACACCCCCACACACACCATTCAACACACCATCACACACCCCATCAAACCCTCACACACCCCATCACACACCCACACACACCATCACACACACCATCACACACACACACCCACACACACCCTCACACCATCACACACACCCTCACACACACCATCACAGACACCATCACACACACCATCACAGACACCATCACACACACCCTCACACCCACCATCACACCCCATCACACCCACACACACACCCTCACACACACCCTCACACCATCACACCCACACCTCCATTCTCACCGTCTCCATGTCTGTCTTCAGTGGGAAGTCATACACCATCATGACTGCAGCCAGACCTGTAGAGAGAGAGACAGGATAGAATGATTAATAGACAGACCTCTAGAGAGAGAGACAGGATAGAATGATTAATAGATACTAATAATGCTACTACTACTGCTGCTAATACTAATACTACTGCTAATACTGCTAGTAATACTACTGCTAGTACTACTACTATTACTGCTAATACTACTACTACTGCTAATACTACTACTATTGCTAATACTACTACTACTAGTACTACTACTACTACTACTACTGCTAATACTACTACTGCTACTGCTAATACTACTACTGCTACTGCTAATACTACTACTGCTACTACTAATACTAATATGACTACTGCTGCTAATACTGCTAATACTACTACTGCTAATGCTGCTACTACTACTGCTAATACTACTACTACTGCTGCTAATACTACTACTGCTACTACTACTGCTGCTACTACCACTACTACTGCTGCTACTACTGCTACTACTACAGCTGCTAATAATACTACTACTGCTGCTACTACTGCCACTACTACTACAGCTGCTAATAATACTACTGCTGCTAATAATACTACTGCTGCTACAGCTGCTAATAATACTACTGCTGCTACTACTGCTGCTAATACTACTACTACTGCTAATACTACTACTACCACTGTTACTGCTGCTGCTAATACTACTACTACTGCTGCTACTACTACTACTACCACCACTGCTAATACTACTACCACCCCTGCTACTACTACTACTGCTGCTAATACTACTGCTACTGCTGCTGCTACTACTACTACTACTACTACTACTACTACTACTACTACTGCTGCTGCTAATACTACTGCTGCTGCTAATACTACTACTACTACTGCTGCTGCTACTGCTGCTACTACTACTACTACCACCACTGCTACTACTAATGCTAATACTACTACTAATGATACTACTACTGCTGCTAATACTGCTACTGCTACTACAACTACTGATGCTAATGCTACTACTACTGCTGCTAATACTACTACTATTACTGCCACTACTACAACTACTGATACTGCTACTACAACTACTGATGCTAATGCTACTACTACTGCTGCTAATACTACTACTATTACTGCCACTACTACAACTACTGATACTACTGCTACTGATACTACTACTACTACTACTACTACTACTACCATTACTGCTAATGCTAATACTACTGCTACTACTACTACTGCTGCTAATACTACTACTATTACTGCCACTACTACAACTACTGATACTACTGCTACTGATACTAATACTACTACTACTACTACTATTACTGCTAATGCTAATACTACTGCTACTACTACTACTGCTGCTAATACTACTACTATTACTGCCACTACTACAACTACTGATACTACTGCTACTGATACTACTACTACTACTACTACTATTACTGCTAATGCTAATACTACTGCTACTACTACTACTGCTGCTAATACTACTACTATTACTGCCACTACTACAACTACTGATACTACTGCTACTGATACTAATACTACTACTACTACTACTAATATTACTGCTAATGCTAATACTACTGCTACTACTACTACTGCTGCTAATACTACTACTATTACTGCCACTACTACAACTACTGATACTACTGCTACTGATACTAATACTACTACTACTACTACTATTACTGCTAATGCTAATACTACAGCTACTACTACTACTGCTGCTAATACTACTACTATTACTGCCACTACTACAACTACTGATACTACTGCTACTGATACTACTACTACTACTACTACTATTACTGCTAATGCTAACACTACTGCTACTACTACTACTGCTGCTAATACTACTACTATTACTGCCACTACTACAACTACTGATACTACTGCTACTGATACTACTACTACTACTACTACTACTATTACTGCTAATGCTAATACTACTGCTACTACTACTACTGCTGCTAATACTACTACTATTACTGCCACTACTACAACTACTGATACTACTGCTACTGATACTAATACTACTACTACTACTACTAATATTACTGCTAATGCTAATACTACTGCTACTACTACTACTGCTGCTAATACTACTACTATTACTGCCACTACTACAACTACTGATACTACTGCTACTGATACTAATACTACTACTACTACTACTATTACTGCTAATGCTAATACTACTGCTACTACTACTACTGCTGCTAATACTACTACTATTACTGCCACTACTACAACTACTGATACTACTGCTACTGATACTACTACTACTACTACTACTATTACTGCTAATGCTAATACTACTGCTACTACTACTACTGCTGCTAATACTACTACTATTACTGCCACTACTACAACTACTGATACTACTGCTACTGATACTACTACTACTACTACTACTACTACTATTACTGCTAATGCTAATACTACTGCTACTACTACTACTGCTACTACTATTACTGCTAATGCTAATACTACTGCTACTACTACTACTACTACTACTACTACTAATATTACTGCTAATGCTAATACTACTGCCACTACTACAACTACTGATACTACTGCTACTGATACTAATACTACTACTACTACTACTACTAATATTACTGCTACTGCTAATACTACTGCTAATACTACTGCTAATACTACTGCTAATACTACTGCTAATACTACTGCTAATACTACTGCTAATACTACTGCTAATACTACTACTGATACTACTGCTAATACTACTACTGATACTACTGCTAATACTACTACTGATACTACTGCTAATACTACTGCTAATACTACTGCTAATACTACTGCTAATACTACTGCTAATACTACTGCTGATACTACTGCTGATACTACTGCTGATACTACTGCTAATACTACTGCTAATACTACTGCTAATACTACTGCTAATACTACTGCTAATACTACTGCTAATACTGCTGCTAATACTACTGCTAATACTACATCTTACTACAATCGTATGTCATTACATATCTCTCTGTCTTTCACTCACTCTTATCTGTGTGTGTGTGTATGTGTGTGTGTGTGTGTGTGTGTGTGTGTGTGTGTGTGTGTGTGTGTGTGTGTGTGTGTGTGTGTGTGTGTGTGTGTGTGTGTGTGTGCTGCCCTTGTCCAAACACACATTGCAGAGTACTGGCACAAGCTGGAGAAAGACCTTAATCAGAACACACAATCCACGTCACACACACACACACACACACACACACACACACACACACACACACACACACACACACACACACACACACACACACACGTCACACACACACGTCACACACACACACACACACACACACACACACACACACACACACACACACACACACACACACACACACACACACACACACACACACACACACACACACACACACACACCTGCTGTAAAGCTGTCAACTGCACAATGTTTAGAGTAAAACATTATGAAATTTCAGACAAAGATCGCATTACCTGTCCTCTGAGTGGCCAGGTGGGACTGTGAGTGAGTATGTGTGTGTGTGTGTGTGTGTGTGTGTGTACTCGTGAGCGTGTGTGTGTGCGTGTGTGTGTGTGCGTACTCGTGAGCGTGTGTGTGTGTGTGTGTACTCGTGAGCGTGTGTGTGTGCGTGTGTGTACTCGTGAGCGTGTGTGTGTGCGTGCGTGTGTATGGGTAAGCGTATGTATCCTGGTTAAAGTCTGCAGTATGAACAAACAGTATGGTGTCCAATCTACACTGTTCCTTATTGTAGAGTTGAACCAGAGGTCAAGCAGTAGTAGTAGTATCAGTAGTAGCAGTAGTAGTAGTAGTAGTAGTAGTAGTAGTATCAGTAGTAGTAGTATCAGTAGTATCAGTAGTAGTAGTAGTAGTAGTAGTAGTATCAGTAGTAGTAGTATCAGTAGTAGTAGTATCAGTAGTAGTAGTAGTATAGTAGTAGTAGTAGTAGTAGTATCAGTAGTAGCAGTAGTATCAGGAGCAGTAGTATCAGTAGCAGTAGTATCAGTAGTAGTAGTATCAGTAGTAGTAGTATCAGTAGTAGTATCAGCAGTAGTAGTAGTAGTAGTATCAGTAGTAGTAGTAGTAGTATCAGTAGTAGTAGTAGTAGTGGTATCAGTAGTAGTAGTAGTATCAGTAGTAGCAGTAGTATCAGTAGCAGTACTATCAGTAGTAGTAGTATCAGTAGTAGTAGTAGTAGTATCAGTAGTAGTATCAGCAGTAGTTGTAGTATCAGTAGTAGTAGTGGTAGTAGTAGTATCAGTAGTCGTTGTAGTATCAGTAGTAGTAGTAGTCGTAGTAGTAGTATCAGTAGCAGTGGTATCAGTATCAGTAGTAGTAGTATCAGTATCAGCAGTAGTAATAGTAGTAGCAGTTGTATCAGTAGTAGCAGTATCAGTAGTAGCAGTATCAGTAGTAGTAGTAGTAGTAATAGTAGTAGTAGTAATAGTAGTAGTAGTATTAGTACTAGTAGTAGTATTAGTACTAGTAGTAGTAGCAGTAATAGTAGTAGTAGTAGCATCGGTAGTAGTAGTAATAGTAGTAGTAGTAGTAGTAGTAGTAGTAGTAGTAGTAGTAGTAGTAGTAGTAGTAGTAGTAATAGTAGTAGTAGTAGTAGTAGTAATAGTAGTAGTAGTAATAGTAGTAGTAGTAATAGTAGTAGTAGTAATAGTAGTAGTAGTAGTGGTAGTAGCAGTAGTAGTAGTAGTAGTGGTAGTAATAGTAGTAGTAGTAATAGTAGTAGTAGTAATAGTAGTAGTAGTAATAGTAGTAGTAGTAGTAGTAGTAATAGTAGTAGTAGTAATAGTAGTAGTAGTAATAGTAGTAGTAGTAATAGTAGTAGTAGTAGTGGTAGTAGCAGTAGTAGTAGTAATAGTGGTAGTAATAGTAGTAGTAGTAATAGTGGTAGTACTAGTAGTAGTAGTAATAGTAGTAGTAGTAATAGTAGTAGTAGTAGTAGTAATAGTAGTAGTAGTAGTAGTAGTAGTAGTAGTGGTAGTAGCAGTAGTAGTAGTAATAGTGGTAGTAATAGTAGTAGTAGTAATAGTGGTAGTAATAGTAGTAGTAGTAATAGTAGTAGTAGTAATAGTAGTAGTAATAGTAGTAGTAGTAATAGTGGTAGTACTAGTAGTAGTAGTAATAGTAGTAGTAGTAATAGCAGCAGTAGTGTGTGTCTGTGTTTTCCTCATACTACAGTACAAGCAGCACACACACCTTAGTACTGAACGTCAACAAGGAGCAGCACACACACACCTTAGTACAGAACGTCAACAAGGAGCAACACACACACACACCTTAGTACTGAACGTCAACAAGGAGCAACACACACACACCTTAGTACTGAACGTCAACAAGGAGCAACACACACACACACCTTAGTACAGAACGTCAACAAGGAGCAACACACACACCTTAGTACAGAACGTCAACAAGGAGCAACACACACACACACCTTAGTACAGAACGTCAACAAGGAGCAACACACACACACACCTTAGTACAGAACGTCAACAAGAGCAGCAACACACACACCTTAGTACAGAACGTCAACAAGGAGCAGCACACACACACACCTTAGTACAGAACGTCAACAAGGAGCAACACACACACCTTAGTACAGAACGTCAACAAGGAGCAACACACACACACACCTTAGTACTGAACGTCAACAAGGAGCACACACACCTTAGTACTGAACGTCAACAAGGAGCAACACACACACCTTAGTACAGAACGTCAACAAGGAGCAACACACACACCTTAGTACTGAACGTCAACAAGGAGCAACACACACACACACCTTAGTACAGAACGTCAACAAGGAGCAACACACACCTTAGTACTGAACGTCAACAAGGAGCAACACACACACACACCTTAGTACTGAACGTCAACAAGGAGCAACACACACACACACCTTAGTACTGAACGTCAACAAGGAGCAACACACACACACACCTTAGTACAGAACGTCAACAAGGAGCAACACACACACACCTTAGTACTGAACGTCAACAAGCAGCAACAACACCTTAGTACTGAACGCAACAAGCACACACACCTTAGTACTGAACAAGGAGCAGCACACACACCTTAGTACTGAACGTCAACAAGCAGCAGCACACACCTTAGTACTGAACGTCAACAAGGAGCAACACACACACACACCTTAGTACTGAACGTCAACAAGGAGCAACACACACACCTTAGTACTGAACGTCAACAAGGAGCAACACACACACCTTAGTACTGAACGTCAACAAGGAGCAACACACACACCTTAGTACAGAACGTCAACAAGGAGCAACACACACACCTTAGTACAGAACGTCAACAAGGAGCAACACACACACCTTAGTACTGAACGTACTAAGGTGTGTGTGTTACTTTTAGTGCAGCACACACCAACACACAACACATGTTTCACTCTGCTTGTGGATACTAAAAATATATTTCCATTCAAAATCCTATTTTCCCTAAACCCTAACCTATACCGTAACCCCTAACCTATACCGTAACCCCTAACCCATACCTTAACTCATAACCCATACCTTAACCCCTAGAGGTAATGATGCCCTAGACACATCACTAGAGGTAATGATGCCCTAGCCACTTCACTAGAGGTAATGATGCCCTAGCCACATCACTAGAGGTAATGATTCCCTAGCCACTTCACTAGAGGTAATGATGCCCTAGCCACTTCACTAGAGGTAATGATGCCCTAGCCACTTCACTAGAGGTAATGATTCCCTAGCCACTTCACTAGAGGTAATGATGCCCTAGCCACTTCACTAGAGGTAATGACACATCACTAGAGGTAATGACACATCACTAGAGGTAATGACACATCACTAGAGGTAATGACACATCACTAGAGGTAATGACACATCACTAGAGGTAATGACACATCACTAGAGGTAATGATGCCCTAGACACATCACTAGAGGTAATGACACATCACTAGAGGTAATGATGCCCTAGACACATCACTAGAGGTAATGACACATCACTAGAGGTAATGACAATCACAAGAGGTAATGACACATTACTAGAGGTAATGACACACCACTAGAGGTAATGACACATCACTAGAGGTAATGACACATCACTAGAGGTAATGACACATCACTAGAGGTAATGACACATCACTAGAGGTAATGATGCCCTGGACACATCACTAGAGGTAATGACACATCACTAGAGGTAATGATGCCCTAGACACATCACTAGAGGTAATGACACATCACTAGAGGTAATGATGCCCAAGACACATCACTAGAGGTAATGATGCCCTAGACACATCACTAGAGATAATGACACATCACTAGAGGTAATGACACATCACTAG
>NW_024609798.1:192500-202500 GCF_018296145.1 Oncorhynchus tshawytscha
ACCTGCCGCCTCTAACCACTAGACTACCTGCCGCCTCTAACCACTAGACTACCTGCCGCCTCTAACCACTAGACTACCTGCCGCCTCTAACCACTAGACTACCTGCCGCCTCTAACCACTAGACTACCTGCCGCCTCTAACCACTAGACTACCTGCCGCCTCTAACCACTAGACTACCTGCCGCCTCTACACTCTAACCACTAGGCTACCTGCCTCCTCTACACTCTAACCACTAGGCTACCTGCCTCCTCTACACTCTAACCACTAGGCTACCTGCCTCCTCTACACTCTAACCGCTAGGCTACCTGCCGCCCCTACACTCTAACCACTAGTCTACCTGCCTCCTCTACACTCTAACCACTAGGCTACCTGCCTCCTCTAACCACTAGTCTACCTGCCTCCTCTAACCACTAGGCACCTGCCGCCCCTCTAACCACTAGGCTACCTGCCGCCCCTACACTCTAACCACTAGGCTACCTGCCTCCTCTACACTCTAACCACTAGGCTACCTGCCTCCTCTAACCACTAGACTACCTGCCGCCTCTACACTCTAACCACTAGGCTACCTGCCTCCTCTACACTCTAACCACTAGGCTACCTACCTCCTCTACACTCTAACCACTAGACTACCTGCCTCCTCTACACTCTAACCACTAGGCTACCTGCCACCTCTACACTCTAACCACTAGGCTACCTGCCACCTCTACACTCTAACCACTAGACTACCTGCCGCCTCTACACTCTAACCACTAGGCTACCTGCCTCCTCTACACTCTAACCACTAGGCTACCTGCCTCCTCTACACTCTAACCGCTAGGCTACCTGCCTCCTCTACACTCTAACCACTAGGCTACCTGCCTCCTCTACACTCTAACCACTAGGCTACCTGCCTCCTCTACACTCTAACCACTAGACTACCTACCTCCTCTACACTCTAACCACTAGACTACCTGCCACCTCTACACTCTAACCACTAGGCTACCTGCCTCCTCTACACTCTAACCACTAGGCTACCTGCCTCCTCTACACTCTAACCACTAGGCTACCTGCCTCCTCTAACCACTAGTCTACCTGCCTCCTCTACACTCTAACCACTAGGCTACCTGCCTCCTCTACACTCTAACCACTAGACTACCTGCCTCCTCTAACCACTAGTCTACCTGCCTCCTCTACACTCTAACCACTAGGCTACCTGCCTCCTCTACACTCTAACCACTAGGCTACCTGCCTCCTCTACACTCTAACCACTAGGCTACCTGACTAGGTTAGTAGACCATACCAGTAGACTATAGAACAGGTTACGGGATAGTCCAAATCAACACAGAGGCTGTGTTTACACAGGCAGCCCAATTCTGATATTTCACCCAAATGATTGATTGGTCGAAAGACCAATTAGCAGCAAACGAGTTATTCAACATCCACCAACATAGAGCTGTAGATCCACCAACATAGAGCTGTAGATCCACCAACATAGAGCTGTAGATCTATCAACATAGAGCTGTAGATCCACCAACATAGAGCTGTAGATCCACCAACATAGACCTGTAGATCCACCAACATAGAGCTGTAGATCCACCAACATAGAGCTGTAGATCCACCAACATAGAGCTGTAGATCCACCAACATAGAGCTGTAGATCCACCAACATAGAGCTGTAGATCCACCAACATAGAGCTGTAGATCCACCAACATAGAGCTGTAGATCCACCAACATAGAGCTGTAGATCCACCAACATAGAGCTGTAGATCCACCAACATAGAGCTGTAGATCCACCAACATAGACCTGTAAATCCACCAACATAGACCTGTAGATCCACCAACATAGACCTGTAGATCCACCAACATAGAGCTGTAGATCCACCAACATAGAGCTGTAGATCCACCAACATAGAGCTGTAGATCCACCAACATAGAGCTGTAGATCCATCAACATAGAGCTGTAGATCCACCAACATAGAGCTGTAGATCCACCAACATAGACCTGTAGATCCACCAACATAGAGCTGTAGATCCACCAACATAGAGCTGTAGATCCACCAACATAGAGCTGTAGATCTATCAACATAGAGCTGTAGATCCACCAACATAGAGCTGTAGATCCACCAACATAGAGCTGTAGATACACCAACATAGAGCTGTAGATACACCAACATAGAGCTGTAGATACACCAACATAGAGCTGTAGATACACCAACATAGAGCTGTAGATCCACCAACATAGAGCTGTAGATCCACCAACATAGAGCTGTAGATCCACCAACATAGACCTGTAGATCCATCAACATAGAGCTGTAGATCCACCAACATAGAGCTGTAGATCCACCAACATAGACCTGTAGATCCACCAACATAGAGCTGTAGATCCACCAACATAGAGCTGTAGATCCACCAACATAGATCTGTAGATCTATCAACATAGACCTGTAGATCCACCAACATAGAGCTGTAGATCCACCAACATAGAGCTGTAGATCCACCAACATAGAGTTGTAGAGCCACCAACATAGAGCTGTAGATCCACCAACATAGAGTTGTAGAGCCACCAACATAGAGCTGTAGATCCACCAACATAGAGCTGTAGATCCACCAACATAGGGCTGTAGATCCACCAACATAGAGCTGTAGATCCACCAACATAGAGCTGTAGATCCACCAACATAGAGCTGTAGATCCACCAACATAGAGCTGTAGATCCACCAACATAGAGCTGTAGATCCACCAACATAGAGCTGTAGATCCACCAACATAGACCTGTAGATCCACCAACATAGAGCTGTAGATCCACCAACATAGAGCTGTAGATCTATCAACATAGACCTGTAGATCCACCAACATAGAGCTGTAGATCCACCAACATAGAGCTGTAGATCCACCAACATAGAGTTGTAGAGCCACCAACATAGAGCTGTGGATCCACCAACATAGAGTTGTAGAGCCACCAACATAGAGCTGTAGATCCACCAACATAGAGCTGTAGATCCACCAACATAGAGCTGTAGATCCACCAACATAGAGCTGTAGATCCACCAACATAGAGCTGTAGATCCACCAACATAGACCTGTAGATCCACCAACATAGAGCTGTAGATCCACCAACATAGAGCTGTAGATCCACCAACATAGAGCTGTAGATACACCAACATAGAGCTGTAATCCACCATTTATATGTTCAACAAGTTTTACTTCACTACATTACTAAAGATGGTGTACTTGGTGTACTTCTTACTCCATACATTTTGACAGGAAAAGGGTCCTGGTCATCCCTACTGCCTCTGATCTGGAGGACTCACTAAACAGAGAACATCCCTGGTCATCCCTACTGCCTCTGATCTGGAGGACCCGCTAAACAGAGAACATCCCTGGTCATCCCTACTGCCTCTGATCTGGAGGACTCACTAAACAGAGAACATCCCTGGTCAACCCTACTGCCTCTGATCTGGAGGACTCACTAAACAGAGAACATCCCTGGTCATCCCTACTGCCTCTGATCTGGAGGACTCACTAAACAGAGAACATCCCTGGTCATCTACTGCCTCTGATCTGGAGGACTCACGAAACAGAGAACATCCCTGGTCATCTCTACTGCCTCTGATCTGGAGGACTCACTAAACAGAGAACATCCCTGGTCATCCCTACTGCCCCTGATCTGGAGGACTCACTAAACAGAGAACATCCCTGGTCCTCCCTACTGCCTCTGATCTGGTGGACTCACTAAACAGAGAACATCCCTGGTCATCCCTACTGCCTCTGATCTGGAGGACTCACTAAACAGAGAACATCTCTGGTCATCCCTACTGCCTCTGATCTGGAGGACCCACTAAACAGAGAACATCCCTGGACATCCCTACTGCCTCTGATCTGGAGGACTTACTAAACAGAGAACATCCCTGGTCATCCCTACTGCCTCTGATCTGGAGGACTCACTAAACAGAGAACATCCCTGGTCCTCCCTACTGCCTCTGATCTGGAGGACTCACTAAACAGAGAACATCCCTGGTCATCCCTACTGCCTCTGATCTGGAGGACTCACTAAACAGAGAACATCCCTGGTCATCTCTACTGCCTCTGATCTGGAGGACTCACTAAACAGAGAACATCCCTGGTCATCCCTACTGCCTCTGATCTGGAGGACTCACTAAACAGAGAACATCCCTGGTCCTCACTACTGTCTCTGATCTGGAGGACTCACTAAACAGAGAACATCCCTGGTCATCTCTACTGCCTCTGATCTGGAGGACTCACTAAACAGAGAACATCCCTGGTCCTCACTACTGTCTCTGATCTGGAGGACTCACTAAACAGAGAACATCCCTGGTCATCCCTACTGCCTCTGATCTGGAGGACTCACTAAACAGAGAACATCCCTACTGCCTCTGATCTGGAGGACTCACTAAACAGAGAACATCCCTACTGCCTCTGATCTGGAGGACTCACTAAACAGAGAACATCCCTGGTCATCCCTACTGCCTCTGATCTGGAGGACTCACTAAACAGAGAACATCCCTGGTCATCCCTACTGCCTCTGATCTGGAGGACTCACTAAACAGAGAACATCCCTGGTCATCCCTACTGCCTCTGATCTGGTGGACTCACTAAACAGAGAACATCCCTGGTCATCCCTACTGCCTCTGATCTGGAGGACTCACTAAACAGAGAACATCCCTGGTCATCCCTACTGCCTCTGATCTGGAGGACTCACTAAACAGAGAACATCCCTGGTCCTCCCTACTGCCTCTGATCTGATGGACTCACTAAACAGAGAACATCCCTGGTCATCCCTACTGCCTCTGATCTGGAGGACTCACTAAACAGAGAACATCCCTGGTCATCCCTACTGCCTCTGATCTGATGGACTCACTAAACAGAGAACATCCCTGGTCATCCCTACTGCCTCTGATCTGGAGGACTCACTAAACAGAGAACATCCCTGGTCATCCCTACTGCCTCTGATCTGGAGGACTCACTAAACAGAGAACATCCCTGGTCATCCCTACTGCCTCTGATCTGATGGACTCACTAAACAGAGAACATCCCTGGTCATCCCTACTGCCTCTGATCTGATGGACTCACTAAACAGAGAACATCCCTGGTCATCCCTACTGCCTCTGATCTGGAGGACTCACTAAACAGAGAACATCCCTGGTCATCCCTACTGCCTCTGATCTGGAGGACTCACTAAACAGAGAACATCCCTGGTCATCCCTACTGCCTCTGATCTGATGGACTCACTAAACAGAGAACATCCCTGGTCATCCCTACTGCCTCTGATCTGGAGGACTCACTAAACAGAGAACATCCCTGGTCATCCCTACTGCCTCTGATCTGATGGACTCACTAAACAGAGAACATCCCTGGTCATCCCTACTGCCTCTGATCTGGAGGACTCACTAAACAGAGAACATCCCTGGTCATCCCTACTGCCTCTGATCTGGAGGACTCACTAAACAGAGAACATCCCTGGTCATCCCTACTGCCTCTGATCTGGAGGACTCACTAAACAGAGAACATCCCTGGTCATCCCTACTGCCTCTGATCTGGAGGACTCACTAAACAGAGAACATCCCTACTGCCTCTGATCTGGAGGACTTACTAAACAGAGAACATCCCTGGTCATCCCTACTGCCTCTGATCTGGAGGACTCACTAAACAGAGAACATCCCTGGTCATCCCTACTGCCTCTGATCTGGGGGACTCACTAAACAGAGAGCATCCCTGGTCATCCCTACTGCCTCTGATCTGGAGGACTCACTAAACAGAGAACATCCCTACTGCCTCTGATCTGGAGGACTCACTAAACAGAGAACATCCCTGGTCATCTCTACTGCCTCTGATCTGGAGGACTCACTAAACAGAGAACATCCCTGGTCATCCCTACTGCCTCTGATCTGGAGGACTCACTAAACACACCTGCTTTGTTTGTAAATTATGTCTGAGTGTTGGAGTGTGGCCCTGGGTATATAATGTAAATTATGTCTGAGTGTTGGAGTGTTCCTCTGGCTATCAGTAAACTTTTCTTTCTTTTTTAAACAACAATAGAATTGTGTCATCTGGTTTGGTTAATATATTATATAATATATAATGATTTCTTTCATTTTATTATTCATACTTTTACTTTTGATTCTTAAGTATATTTAAAACCAAATACCTTTTCTCAAGTAGCATTTTACTGGGTGACTTTAACTTAAGTCATTTTCTAAGGTATCTTTACTTTTACTCAAGTATGACAATTGAGTACGTTTTCCACACACACACACACACACACACACACACACACACACACGAACACACACACACACACACGAACGCAGGAACGCACAGGCAGTAATGTTAAAGGACACCTACTGGTTGTTTGTGTGTGTGTGTGTGTGTGTGTGTGTGTGTGTGTGTGTGTGTGTGTGTGTGTGTGTGTGTGTGTGTGTGTGTTGTGTGTGTGTGTGTGTGTGTGTGTCCAAATGGCCCACTCGATCACGGACACTAGACTATGTTACATGAATTAGCCTTGTTTGTGTGTGTGTGTGTGTGTGTGTGTGTGTGTGTGTGTGTGTTACATGAATTAGACTATGCCTGATTTACACGTTGTGGTGTTGACGAGGCGCTTCAGTCATGTCAATCATCAGGTAACACACAGTTCGTATGACAAGACTATAACAAGATTATACCAATCACCAATTTATTAACCAGCCATCTAACATAAAGTAAAAGCTAATCACCCATGTTTAATCAGTTAACATAAATAACATTGTAGCCTAAATGGTTTCAGTGTTTAGATTTCAGTCCAAAAAAAACAGAATAAAAACTTACTTTACAATGGAGAATATTGTGTGTTTGTTCGTGAATTATTCCCGCTGTTTAAGTCTCTTAGTAACTGTCTCCGTGCGTAAGGTAAAATAAATAAATAAATAAAAAATAAATCCGTTTTTAAATTCCGTTCTGTTAAAAAAAAGTGTCGCAGTCGAAAATAAAAATAATAAAACCGTGTCCCACGTATTGGTCAACCGATCGCCGTTTGGAAAACAACAAAAACTCCAAATGACAGATAATCGGGACTGGCACGGAAACAAAACTTCCCCCGGTTACGAAATTCTTCTTCTTCTCCTCTATTTCTCCGGAGACAGCGAGTGCGTTTGTTGAGCGTGTCACATGACCGTGGCGTAGGGCGGGGACTGGAGTGGGTTCGCAGGGGAGACGAAGGGTGGGGTCGGGTCCGGTCGGCTCGGCTCGGGCGGGGTGGTGCCTTTTATATTCACAGAGAAGAGAAGAGGAAACTTTGGGCGTGACGCGGGCGTCAGCTCGAGAGCAGGACGTGTGACGTGACACACAAGGAACTAAAAACAGAGAGGGAGAGGGGCGGTCAAGTGAATCACGAAGAACAATTGTCTAACATGAATTAGATTATAGCCTAGAATATGAATATATATATATTTGGCCTACAGTTCTTTCGATGTATGTATACAATTACAATGGATAATAATAGCAGAACACACATATTTTGTGGCCTAAATTGTACTACACGATACAAATACCAAGCCAGGCTACCACACCCTGTCAGAAGAAAGAAATGCAGATAGTAACTGACACACCCCTCTCTCTCTCTCTCTCTCTCTCTCTCTCTCTCTCTCTCTCTCTCTCTCTCTCTCTCTCTCTCTCTCTCTGTCTCTCTCTGTCTCTCTCTCTCTCTGTCTCTCTCTGTCTCTCTCTCTCTCTCTCTGTCTCTCTCTCTCTGTCTCTCTCTCTCTCTCTCTCTCTCTCTCTCTCTCTCTCTCTCTCTGTCTCTCTCTCTCTGTCTCTCTGTCTCTCTCTCTGTCTCTCTCTCTCTCTCTCTCTCTCTGTCTCTCTCTCTCTGTCTCTCTCTCTCTCTCTCTCTCTCTCTCTCTCTCTCTCTCTCTCAATACAAGGGCTTTATTGGCATGGAAAAACATATGTTTACAAAGTAAAATAGATAAAACAAAAGTGAAATTAACAATGTAAAGTAAACATTACACTTACAAAAGTGACAAAAAAATAATTAAGACATTTAAAAATGTCTTATTATTTCTCTTTCTCGGGTCATAATGGCGTTATTGGCATGGAAAACATGTGTTTACATTGCCTGTGGTGGAAAAAAGTACCAAACATCATTTCAAAGGACATAGAGACATTTCAAATGTTATATTATAGATGTATACAGTGTGCAAATAGTTAAAGTCCAAAAGGGAAAATAAATATTTACAAAGGTGTTTGTTCCTCACTGGTTGCCCTTATAATTGTGGCAACAGGTCACACATCTTGTTGCTGTGATTGGACAATGGTATTTCACCTAATAGAGTTGAACAAAATGTGATACTTGTTTTCAGTCAGTCACAGTGGTCAGGTATTCTGCCGCTGTGTACTCTCTGTTTAGGGCCAAATAGCATTCTAGTTTGCTCTGTTTTTTTGTTAATTCTTTCCAATGTGTCAAGTAATTATCTTTTAGTTTTCTCATGATTTGGTTGGGTCTAATTGTGCTGCTGTCCTGGGGCTCTGTAGGGTGTGTTTGTGTTTGTGAACAGAGCCCCAGGACCACCTTGCTTAGGGGACTCTTCTCCAGGTTCATCTCTCTGTAGGTGATGGCTTTGTTATGGAAGGTTTGGGAATCGCTTCCTTTTAGGTGGTTATAGAATTTAACAGGCTCTTTTCTGGATTTTAATAATTAAGTCAGGAAGTTAAAGCTTGGTCGCAAATGGGTCTTCCAAATGGACAATGACCCCAAACATACTTCCAAAGTTGTGGCAAAATGGCTTAAGGACAACAAAGTCAAGGTATTGGAGTGGCCAAAGCCCTGACCTCATTCCTATAGAAAATATGTGGGCAGAACTGAAAAAGCGTGTGAGAGCAAGGAGGCCTACAAACCTGACTCAGTTACACCAGCTCTGTCAGGAGGAATGGGCCAAAGTTCACCCAACTTATTGTGGGAAGCTTGTGGAAGGCTACTCGAAGCGTTTGACCCAAGTTAAACAATTTAAAGGCAAAGCTACCAAATACTAATTGAGTGTAAAACTTCTGACCCACTGAGAATGTGATGACATTTCATTATTCTGACATTTCACTTTCTTAAAATAAAGTGGTGATCTTAACTGACCTAAAACAGGGACATGTTTACTGAAAAAACAGAGTTTAAATGTATTTTCTTTCTTAAAATAAAGTGGTGATCTTAACTGACCTAAAACAGGGACATTTTTACTGAAAAAACAGAGTTTAAATGTATTTGGCTAAGGTGCATGTAAACTTCCGACTTCAACTGTAGATGCTGCTGTAGTCCCTCCTTGGTTGGGGACAGAAGCACCAGATCATCAGCAAACAGTAGACATTTGTCTTCAGATTCTAGTAGGGTGAGGCCGGGTGCTGCAGACTGTTCTAGTGCCCTCACCAATTCGTTGATATATATATATATATATTAGGGTGTACGCTGGGAGTCGAGAAGCAAGTACAGGGAGTGACTTTAATAATAAATAACACGAGGAACAAAACATGAAACAGAAACAATAACGCCTGAGGAAAGAACCAAAAGGGAGTGACAGATACAGGGAAGGTTAATCAGCCAGGTGAGGCCAGGTGAGTTTGATGAAACGCAGGATGTGCGTGACAATGAGCAGCTTGGTGACCTCGAGCGCCGGGTAGGGAGTATCCCTGACAATACGTAATACAAGTAGGTTGAAGAGGGTGGGGCTCAAGATGCATCCCTGTCTCACTCCACGGCTCTGTGGAAAGATTTTTTTTTGCCAATTTTAATTGCTCACTTGTTTGTGGATTTTATAATGTCGTATGTCCCCCCCACACACACACACACAAAAAAACGCTTTTCATCCATTTGTATAGCAGACCCTCATGCCAAATTGTGTCCCCCAAAAAACTTTTTTGAAGTCAACAAAGCATGAGAGGACTTTGTTTTGTTGTTGTTGTTTGTTTGTCAATCAGGGTGAATACGCGGTCTCTCGTATGCTATTTTTGATAAGAAGCCAATTTGACATTTGCTCAGGACAT
>NW_024609798.1:207500-220000 GCF_018296145.1 Oncorhynchus tshawytscha
TAGACAGACAGACAGACTCTCTGTTAAACAATAGACAGATAGACAGACAGACAGACAGACAGACAGACTCTCTGTTAAACAATAGACAGATAGACAGACAGACAGACAGACTCTCTGTTAAACAATAGACAGACAGACAGACAGACAGACAGACAGACAGACAGACAGACAGACAGACAGACAGACTCTCTGTTAAACAATAGACAGACAGACAGACAGACAGACAGACAGACTCTCTGTTAAACAGACAGACAGACAGACAGACAGACAGACAGACTCTCTGTTAAACAACAGACAGACAGACAGACAGACAGACAGACTCTCTGTTAAACAACAGACAGACAGACAGACAGACAGACAGACAGACAGATTATCTGTTAAACAATAGACAGATAGACAGATAGACAGACAGACAGACTCTCTGTTAAACAATAGACAGATAGACAGACAGACAGACAGACAGACTCTCTGTTAAACAACAGACAGACAGACAGACAGACAGACAGACTCTCTGTTAAACAATAGACAGATAGACAGACAGACAGACTCTCTGTTAAACAATAGACAGATAGACAGACAGACAGACTCTCTGTTAAACAACAGACAGACAGACAGACAGACAGACTCTCTGTTAAACAACAGACAGACAGGTCAGATTCATAGACCCACACAACAATACACTCACAGACACAGGGGCGTCGGCAGGGTATTTGTGAACCCTGGAGAGGAAGCACACTCCCAACAGACTGCTAGAGACAACACAGAGAACCCCCGCCCAAACACACACACGCGTACACACACAACTGCATGCGAGGTGTGTGTGTGTGTGTATGCGGGGATGTGTGTGTGTGTGTGATGTGTGGAGATGACTTGCTAACAATGTGTGACCTCAGGACCATTACAGCTCTTTACAATGTCTGACCTCAGGACCATAACAGCTCTAACAATGTGTGACCTCAGGACCATGAGGAGCTCTAACAATGTGTGACCTCAGGACCATTACAGCTCTAACAATGTGTGACCTCAGGACCATAACAGCTCTAACAATGTGTGACCTCAGGACCATAACAGCTCTAACAATGTGTGACCTCAGGACCATGAGGAGCTCTTTACAATGTGTGACCTCAGGACCATGAGGAGCTCTAACAATGTGTGACCTCAGGACCATGAGGAGCTCTAACAATGTGTGACCTCAGGACCATGACAGCTCTTTACAATGTGTGACCTCAGGACCATAACAGCTCTAACAATGTGTGACCTCAGGACCACGAACAGCTCTAACAATGTGTGACCTCAGGACCATGAGGAGCTCTAACAATGTGTGACCTCAGGACCATAACAGCTCTAACAATGTGTGACCTCAGGACCACGAGGAGCTCTAACAATGTGTGACCTCAGGACCATGAGGAGCTCTTTACAATGTGTGACCTCAGGACCATGAGGAGCTCTAACAATGTCTGACCTCAGGACCATGAGGAGCTCTTTACAATGTGTGACCTCAGGACCATGAGGAGCTCTAACAATGTGTGACCTCAGAACCATGAGGAGCTCTAACAATGTGTGACCTCAGGACCATAGCAGCTCTAACAATGTGTGACCTCAGGACCATGAGGAGCTCTAACAATGTGTGACCTCAGGACCATAACAGCTCTAACAATGTCTGACCTCAGGACCATGAGGAGCTCTTTACAATGTGTGACCTCAGGACCATAACAGCTCTAACAATGTGTGACCTCAGGACCATGAGGAGCTCTTTACAATGTGTGACCTCAGGACCATAACAGCTCTAACAATGTCTGACCTCAGGACCATGAGGAGCTCTTTACAATGTGTGACCTCAGGACCATGAGGAGCTCTAACAATGTGTGACCTCAGGACCAAATTCATTCATTCGATTCAAACCAGGGTCTGTAGTGACGCCACTACCACTGAGATACAGCCCGGGATAGAACCAGGGTCTGTAGTAACGCCTCTAGCACTGAGATACAGCCCGGGATAGAACCAGGGTCTGTAGTGACGCCTCTAGCACTGAGATACAGCCTGGGATAGAACCAGGGTCTGTAGTGACGCCTCTAGCACTGAGATGCAGCCCGGAATCGAACCAGGGTCTGTAGTGATGCCTCACGCACCCGATATGCAGTGCCTTAGACCGCTGTGATACAGCCTGGAATCGAACCAGGGTCTGTAGTGACGCCTCACGCACCCGAGATGCAGAGTCTTAGACCGCTGTGATTACAGTCAGGAATCAAACCAGGGTCTGTAGTGATGCCTCACGCAACCGAGATGCAGAGTCTTAGACCGCTGTGATTACAGTCAGGAATCAAACCAGGGTCTGTAGTGATGCCTCACGCAACCCGAGATGCAGAGTCTTAGACCGCTGTGATTACAGTCAGGAATCAAAAGGGTCTGTAGTGATGCCTCACGCAACCGAGATGCAGAGTCTTAGACCGCTGTGATTACAGTCAGGAATCGAACCAGGGTCTGTAGTGACGTCCCTGCGGTAACTCAAAATGTCTCTTTGTTTCTGACACACACACACACACACAGACACACACACACACACACACACACACAGACACACACACACACAGACACACACACACACACACACACACAGATAGAACCACACACACACACACACACACACACACACAGACACACACACACACACACACACACACACACACACACACAGACAGACAGACACACACACACACACACACACACACACACACACACACCCAGACATTTTATCTAACTTAAGAGCACTGTACACACACACACACACACACACACACACACACACACACACACACACACACACACACACACACACACACACACACACACACAGACACACACACACACACACACACACACACACACACACCCAGACATTTTATATAACTTAAGAGCACTGTACACACACACACACACACACACACACACACACACACACACACACACACACACACACACACACAGACACACACACACACACACACACACACACACACACACAGATGACATTTTATATAACTAAGAGCACTGTACACACACACACACACACACACACACACACACACACACACACACACACACACACACACACACAGTCACACACACACACACACACACACACACCCAGACATTTTATATAACTTAAGAGCACTGTACACACACACACACACACACACACACACACACACACACACACACACACACACACACACACACACACACACACACACACACACACACACACACACACACACACACACACACACACACACACACCCTGACATGACAGCACACATTTCTGCCAATATGCAAAGTAGGGCGTCGACCCGCAGGGGAGGAACTGGCATTCAGTGAAGATTACACAGGTGTGTGTGTGTGTGTGTGTGTGTGTGTGTGTGTGAGCTCTTTACATAAGTGTGACACTTAAAGATCTTAAATGTGTGTCAACATTCCATAATAATAGGGATAAATTACACACACACACACACACACACACACACACACACACACACACACACACACACACACACACACACACACACACACACACACACTTTCCCCTCGCACACTTTTCACACAGATGTCCACAGAGGTAATTTGTTTATTGGAAAGAATATTTCAGAGAAATGGGGAACACCCCTGTTATTCACAATCGATTAGTCACACAACTAACCTTGTTTACCAGAGGAGATATCAGTCTGGGTTAGACACTGTTTACTAGAGATATCAGTCTGGGTTAGATACTGTTTATCAGAGATATCAGTCTGGGTTAGATACTGCTTTAACAGAGATATCAGTCTGGGTTAGATACTGTTACTAGAGATATCAGTCTGGGTTAGATACTGTTTATCAGAGATATCAGTCTGGGTTAGATACTGTTTATCAGAGATATCAGTCTGGGTTAGATACTGTTTATCAGAGATATCAGTCTGGGTTAGATACTGTTTATCAGAGATATCAGTCTGGGTTAGACACTGTTTATCAGAGATATCAGTCTGGCTTAGATACTGTTTATCAGAGATATCAGTCTGGGTTAGACACTGTTTATCAGAGATATCAGTCTGGGTTAGATACTGTTTATCAGAGATATCAGTCTGGGTTAGATACTGTTTATCAGAGATATCAGTCTGGGTTAGATACTGCTTTAACAGAGATATCAGTCTGGGTTAGATACTGTTTATCAGAGATATCAGTCTGGGTTAGACACTGTTTATCAGAGATATCAGTCTGGGTTAGACACTGTTTATCAGAGATATCAGTCTGGGTTAGACACTGTTTATCAGAGATATCAGTCTGGGTTAGATACTGTTTTAACAGAGATATCAGTCTGATGTTAGATACTGTTTATCAGAGATATCAGTCTGGGTTAGATACTGCTTTAACAGAGATATCAGTCTGGGTTAGATACTGTTTATCAGAGATATCAGTCTGGGTTAGACACTGTTTATCAGAGATATCAGTCTGGGTTAGATACTGTTTATCAGATATATCAGTCTGGGTTAGATCCTGCTTTAACAGAGATATCAGTCTGGGTTAGACACTGTTTATCAGAGATATCAGTCTGGGTTAGATACTGCTTTAACAGAGATATCAGTCTGGGTTAGACACTGTTTATCAGAGATATCAGTCTGGGTTAGACACTGTTTATCAGAGATATCAGTCTGGGTTAGACACTGTTTACTAGAGATATCAGTCTGGGTTAGATACTGTTTATCAGAGATATCAGTCTGGGTTAGATACTGTTTATCAGAGATATCAGTCTAGGTTAGATACTGTTTATCAGAGATATCAGTCTGGGTTAGATACTGCTTTAACAGAGATATCAGTCTGGGTTAGACACTGTTTATCAGAGATATCAGTCTGGGTTAGATACTGTTTATCAGAGATATCAGTCTGGGTTAGATACTGTTTTAACAGAGATATCAGTCTGGGTTAGACACTGTTTATCAGAGATATCAGTCTGGGTTAGATACTGTTTATCAGAGATATCAGTCTGGGTTAGATACTGTTTATCAGAGATATCAGTCTGGGTTAGATACTGTTTATCAGAGATATCAGTCTAGGTTAGATACTGTTTTAACAGAGATATCAGTCTGGGTTAGATACTGTTTATCAGAGATATCAGTCTATGTTAGATACTGTTTTAACAGAGATATCAGTCTGGGTTAGATATTGTTTATCAGAGATATCAGTCTAGGTTAGATACTGTTTTAACAGAGATATCAGTCTGGGTTAGATACTGTTTACTAGAGATATCAGTCTGGGTTAGATACTGTTTACCAGAGATATCAGTCTGGGTTAGATACTGTTTACCAGAGATATCAGTCTGGCTTCGATTCTGTTTACTAGAGATATCAGTCTGGGTTAGAAACTGTTTACCAGAGATATCAGTCTGGGTTAGATACTGTTTACCAGAGATATCAGTCTGGCTTAGATACTGTTTTAACAGAGGGAGATATCAGTCTGGGTTAGATACTGTTTTAACAGAGGGAGATATCAATCTGGGTTAGATACTGTTTTAACGGAGGGAGATATCAGTCTGGGTTAGATACTGTTTTAACAGAGATATAGGTCTGGATTAGATACTGTTTACTAGAGATATCAGTCTGGGTTAGATACTGTTTACCAGAGATATCAGTCTGGGTTAGATACTGTTTACCAGAGATATCAGTCTGGGTTAGATACTGTTTTAACAGAGGGAGATATCAGTCTGGGTTAGATACTGTTTTAACAGAGGGAGATATCAATCTGGGTTAGATACTGTTTTAACGGAGGGAGATATCAGTCTGGGTTAGATACTGTTTTAACCGAGATATCAGTCTGGGTTAGATACTGTTTTAACAGAGGGCGATATCAGTCTGGGTTAGATACTGTTTTAACGGAGGGAGATATCAGTCTGGGTTAGATACTGTTTTAACCAAGATATCAGTCTGGGTTAGATACTGTTTTAACAGAGGGCGATATCAGTCTGGGTTAGATACTGTTTTAACAGAGGGAGATATCAGTCTGGGTTAGATACTGTTTTAACAGAGATATCAGTCTGGGTTAGATACTGTTTACCAGAGGGAGATATCAGTCTGGGTTAAATACTGTAAGGGGCTGGAGCAGGATATCAAGGTGTTTGTGTAGATCAGTCAACCATGTACTGCAGGGTACCGACCAACAGACAGAGCGATAATCATGGTTTATCCTTTGTGGTTTGCCCAAACACGCCATCACCGCAGTCAAACTGTGTGTGTGTGTGTGTGTGTGTTTGTGTGTTTGCCATTTCACACCTGCTGTCGTGCTTAAGAACAGGTAGCCTAGCGGTTAAGAGTTGAATGCAATCAGTTGTGCAACTGACTAGGTGAGTTTAATCCAGGGGTTCTCATGTTGTATTGTTTAATTATACTACTGAGTTAATCCAGGGGTTCTCATGTTTTATTGTTTAATTATACTGCTGAGTTAATCCAGGGGTTCTCATGTTTTATTGTTTAATTATACCACAGAGTTTAATCCAGGGGTTCTCATGTTTTATTGTTTAATTATACTGCTGAGTTAATCCAGGGGTTCTCATGTTTTATTGTTTAATTATACCACAGAGTTAATCCAGGGGTTCTCATGTTTTATTGTTTAATTATACTGCTGAGTTAATCCAGGGGTTCTCATGTTTTATTGTTTAATTATACCACAGAGTTTAATCCAGGGGTTCTCATGTTTTATTGTTTAATTATACTGCTGAGTTAATCCAGGGGTTCTCATGTTTAATTGTTTAATTATACTGCTGAGTTAATCCAGGGGTTCTCATGTTTTATTGTTTAATTATACTACTGAGTTGACAAAACGAGATGCAGTGCCTACAGTGTAACGATGTGCAAATCTCTCTCACGCACACACTCCTCCCTAGCCCTGCCCCTGTCCTGTTTGCCCCTCAGGTCCCCACACGAACACTCCCCCCTAGCCCTGCCCCTGTCCTCTTCGCCCCTCACGAACACTCCCCCTAGCCCTGCCCATGTCCTCTTCGCCCCTCATGAACACTCCCTCCTAGCCATGCCCCTGTCCTCTTCGCCCCTCAGGTCCCCACACGAACACTCCCCCTAGCCATGCCCCTGTCCTCTTCGACCCTCAGGTCCCCACACGAACACTCCCTCCTAGCCCTGCCCCTGTCCTCTTCGCCCCTCAGCTCCCCACACGAACACTCCCTCCTAGCCCTGCCCCTGTCCTCTTCGCCCCTCAGCTCCCCACACGAACACTCCCCCTAGCCCTGCCCCTGTCCTCTTCGCCCCTCATGAACACTCCCCCTTAGCCCTGCGCCTGTCCTCTTCACCCCTCATGTCCCCTCACGAACACTCCCCCTAGCCCTGCCCCTGTCCTCTTCGCCCCTCAGGTCCCCACACGAACACTCCCCCTAGCCCTGCCCCTGTCCTCTTCGCCCCTCAGGGCCCCTCACGAACACTCCCTCCTAGCCCTGCCCCTGTCCCTTCGCCCCTCAGGTCCCCACACGAACACTCCCCCTAGCCCTGCCCCTGTCCTCTTCGCCCCTCAGGTCCCCACACGAACACTCCCCCTAGCCCTGCCCCTGTCTCTTCGCCCCTCAGGTCCCCACACGAACACTCCCCCTAGCCCTGCCCCTGTCCTCTTCGCCCCTCAGGTCCCCACACGAACACTCCCCCTAGCCCTGCCCCTGTCCTCTTCGCCCCTCAGGTCCCCACACGAACACTCCCCCTAGCCCTGCCCCTGTCCTCTTCGCCCCTCATGTCCCCACACGAACACTCCCCCTAGCCCTGCCCCTGTCCTCTTCGCCCCTCAGGTCCCCACACGAACACTCCCCCTAGCCCTGCCCCTGTCCTCTTCGCCCCTCAGGTCCCCAGCCCTGCCCTGTCCCTCGAACACTGAACACTCCCCCTAGCCCTGCCCCTGTCCTCTTCGCCCCTCAGGTCCCCACACGAACACTCCCTCCTCAGGTCCCCACACGAACACTCCCTCCTAGCCCCCTGCCCCTGTCCTCTTCGCCCCTCAGGTCCCCTCATGAACACTCCCCCTAGCCCTGCCCCTGTCCTCTTCTCCCCTCAGCTCCCCACACGAACACTCCCTCCTAGCCCTGCCCCCCTGTCCTCTTTGCCCCTCAGGTCCCCACACGAACACTCCCCCTAGCCCTGCCCCTGTCCTGTTCGCCCCTCACGAACACTCCCCCTAGCCCTGCCCATGTCCTCTTCGCCCCTCATGAACACTCCCTCCTAGCCATGCCCCTGTCCTCTTCGCCCCTCAGGTCCCCACACGAACACTCCCCCTAGCCATGCCCCTGTCCTCTTCGACCCTCAGGTCCCCACACGAACACTCCCTCCTAGCCCTGCCCCTGTCCTCTTCGCCCCTCAGCTCCCCACACGAACACTCCCTCCTAGCCCTGCCCCTGTCCTCTTCGCCCCTCAGCTCCCCACACGAACACTCCCCCTAGCCCTGCCCCTGTCCTCTTCGCCCCTCATGAACACTCCCCCTTAGCCCTGCGCCTGTCCTCTTCACCCCTCATGTCCCCTCACGAGCACTCCCCCTAGCCCTGCCCCTGTCCTCTTCGCCCCTCAGGTCCCCACACGAACACTCCCCCTAGCCCTGCCCCTGTCCTCTTCGCCCCTCAGGGCCCCTCACGAACACTCCCTCCTAACCCTGCCCCTATCCTCTTCGCCCCTCAGGTCCCCACACGAACACTCCCCCTAGCCCTGCCCCTGTCCTCTTCGCACCTCAGGTCCCCACACGAACACTCCCCCTAGCCCTGCCCCTGTCCTCTTCGCCCCTCAGGTCCCCACACGAACACTCCCCCTAGCCCTGCCCCTGTCCTCTTCGCCCCTCAGGGCCCCTCACGAACACTCCCTCCTAGCCCTGCCCCTGTCCTCTTCGCCCCTCAGGTCCCCTCATGAACACTCCCCCTAGCCCTGCCCCTGTCCTCTTCGCCCCTCAGCTCCCCTCACGAACACTCCCTCCTAGCCCTGCCCCTGTCCTCTTCGCCCCTCAGGTCCCCACACGAACACTCCCTCCTAGCCCTGCCCCTGTCCTCTTCGCCCCTCAGGTCCCCTCATGAACACTCCCCCTAGCCCTGCCCCTGTCCTCTTCGCCCCTCAGCTCCCCACACGAACACTCCCTCCTAGCCCTGCCCCTGTCCTCTTCGCCCCTCACAAACACTCCCCCTAGCCCTGCCCCTGTCCTCTTCGCCCCTCACGAACACTCCCCCTAGCCCTGCCCCTGTCCTCTTCGCCCCTCAGGTCCCCACATGAACACTCCCCCTAGCCCTGCCCCTGTCCTCTTCGCCCCTCAGGTCCCCACACGAACACTCCCCCTAGCCCTGCCCCTGTCCTCTTCGCCCCTCAGGTCCCCACACGAACACTCCCCCCTAGCCCTGCCCCTGTCCTCTTCGCCCCTCAGCTCCCCACACGAACACTCTCCGCAGTCTCTGTAGTGTACAGTATGTACCTGTGTGTGTGTGTGTCACACCTCCTCCAGCCAAAGCTGACCTTTACAAAACTCCACACCCTTGTTCATTTTTTTTCTCTCTCTCCCTCCCTCTCTCCCTCCCTCCATCTCTCTTCCTCCCTCTCTCTCTCTCTCTCTTCCTCCCTCTATCTCTCTCTCTTCCTCCCTCTATCTCTCTCTCTTCCTCCCTCCCTCCTTCCATCTCTCTCTCTTCCTCATCTCTCTCCTCCTCATCTCTCTCTTCCTCCCTCCATCTCTCTCTCTTCCTCCCTCCACCTCGCTCTTCCTCCCTCCATCTCTCTCTCCCCATCTCTGTTCCTCCCTCCATCTTTCCACATCCCTTGTTCATTTTCTCTCTCTCTCTCTCTCTCCCTCTCCCAGCCCAGCCCAGCCCAGCCCAGCCCAGCCCAGCCCAGCCCAGCCCAGCCCAGCCCAGCCCAGCCCAGCCCAGCCCAGCCCAGCCCAGCCACTATGTAAAGAACAGCAGTAGTATTGACAGTTAACCCTATCATACCCAGACCATGATAGTTTGTACACACAAGTGCCCCTTCAGGCAAAACAATGTTGTAGAGGTTGTTTTGGAAGTGAGAGAGCGGGACAGAGACAGCGGGAGAGAGAGAAAGAGAGTGAGAGCAGAAGGAGAGCGAGAGAGAGGGGTAGAAGGAGAGAGAGAAAGAGAGTGAGAGCAGAAGGAGAGCGAGAGAGAGGGGTAGAAGGAGAGAGAGAAAGAGAGTGAGAACAGAAGGAGAGCGAGAGAGAGGGGTAGAAGGAGAGAGGGACAGCGGGAGAGAGAGAAAGAGTGAGAGCAGAAGGAGAGCGAGAGAGAGGGGTAGAAGGAGAGAGGGACAGCGGGAGAGAGAGAAAGAGATTGAGAGCAGAAGGAGAGCGAGAGAGAGGGGTAGAAGGACAGAGGAGGTAGAGAGCGACGGAGGGAGGAGGGGGTTAGGGAGGGGACCAGGGACACGAATGTGATGACAGGGTGGAGAGGTCACACCCAAACTGTGGCGCCTGACCCCCTCTAAGGCCAACGGCTACGCCCTTACACACACACACACACACACACACACACACACACACACACACACACACACACACACACACACACACACACAGAGTAATGTCATCTGTCCCAGGAGTTGAGGAAGTGTGTTGTGTTTCAACAGTGTTTCAGTATTAAAGGACTCAGCTATACTACTACAGGCCTTTTCTGTCAGAACAGGAATTCATCCCCATCAGGAAAAACTCCAATCATTAACCCAGCATTCCCTACCTCTGTCCTGGAGTCTTTAACCCAGCGTTCCCTACCTCTGTCCTGGAGTCTTTAACCCAGCGTTCCCTACCTCTGTCCTGGAGTCTTTAACCCAGCGTTCCCTACCTCTGTCCTGGAGTCTTTAATAACTAACAAATAATAACTAATAAATAACTGACCACAAGGTAACTGACCCACCAGGTAACTAACTAGTCTAATAACACTTCCATCTACTGTTACCCACCAGGTAACTAACCCACCAGGTAACTGACCCAACAGGTAACTGACCCAACAGGTAACTGACCCACCAGGTAACTGACTAGTCCAATAACACTTCCATCTACTGTTACCCACCAGGTAACTGACCCACCAGGTAACTGATCCACCAGGTAACTGACCCACCAGGTAACTGACTAGTCCAATAACACTTCCAGCTACTGTTACCCACCAGGTTACTGACCCACCAGGTAACTGACCCACCAGGTAACTGATCCACCAGGTAACTGACTAGTCCAATAACACTTCCAGCTACTGTTACCCACCAGGTAACTGACCCACCAGGTAACTGACCCACCAGGTAACTGATCCACCAGGTAACTGATCCACCAGGTAACTGACCCACCAGGTAACTGACTAGTCCAATAACACTTCCAGCTACTGTTACCCACCAGGTAACTGACTACTCCAATAACAATTCCATCTACTGTTACCCACCAGGTAACTGACCCACCAGGTAACTGACCCACCAGGTAACTGACCCACCAGGTAACTGACTAGTCAAATAACACTTCCATCTACTGTTACCCACCAGGTAACTGACCCATCAGGTAACTGACCCACCAGGTAACTGACCCACCAGGTAACTGACCCACCAGGTAACTGACTAGTCAAATAACACTTCCATCTACTGTTACCCACCAGGTAACTGACCCACCAGGTAACTGACCCACCAGGTAACTGACCCACCAGGTAACTGACCACCAGGTAACTGACCCACCAGGTAACTGACCCACCAGGTAACTGACTAGTCCAATAACACTTCCATCTACTGTTACCCACCAGGTAACTGACCCACCAGGTAACTGACCAGTCCAATAACACTTCCATCTACTGTTACCCACCAGGTAACTGACCCACCAGGTAACTGACCCACCAGGTAACTGACCCACCAGGTAACTGACCCACCAGGTAACTGACCCACCAGGTAACTGACTAGTCCAATAACACTTCCAGCTACTGTTACCCACCAGGTTACTGACCCACCAGGTAACTGACACACCCACCAGGTAACTGATCCACCAGGTAACTGACCCACCAGGTAACTGACTAGTCCAATAACACTTCCAGCTACTGTTACCCACCAGGTAACTGACCCACCAGGTAACTGACTACTCCAATAACAATTCCATCTACTGTTACCCACCAGGTAACTGACCCACCAGGTAACTGACCCACCAGGTAACTGACTAGTCCAATAACACTTCCATCTACTGTTACCCACCAGGTAACTGACCCACCAGGTAACTGACCCACCAGGTAACTGATCCACCAGGTAACTGACTAGTCCAATAACACATCCATCTACTGTTACTCACCAGGTAACTGACCCACCAGGTAACTGACCACCAGGTAACTGACCCACCAGGTAACTGACCCACCAGATAACTGACCCACCAGGTAACTGACCCATCAGGTAACTGACCCATCAGGTAACTGACCCATCAGGTAACTGACCCACCAGGTAACTGACCCACCAGGTAACTGACTAGTCCAATAACACTTCCATCTC
>NW_024609798.1:225000-280000 GCF_018296145.1 Oncorhynchus tshawytscha
GAAGGATCTACTATAGAAACATCATACCAGATGACAGACCGAAGGATCTACTATAGAAACATCATATCAGATGACAGACCGAAGGATATGACGTAGAAACATCATACTAGATGACAGACCGAAGGATATGACCTAGAAACATCATACTAGATGACAGACCGAAGGATCTACTATAGAAACATCATATCAGATGACAGACCGAAGGATATGACGTAGAAACATCATACTAGATGACAGACCGAAGGATCTACTATAGAAACATCATATCAGATGACAGACCGAAGGATATGACCTAGAAACATCATACTAGATGACAGACCGAAGGATCATGGGTATGTTACTAGGTCTTAACAGGGCAGTATAATGGGTATGTTACTAGCTCCTAGCAAGGCAGTATAATGGGTATGTTACTAGGTCTTAACAGGGCAGTATAATGGGTATGTTACTAGGTCTTAACAAGGTAGTATAATGGGTATGTTACTAGGTCTTAACAAGGCAGTATAATGGGTGTTACTAGCTCCTAACAGGGCAGTATAATGGGTATGTTACTAGCTCTTAACAGGGCAGTATAATGGGTATGTTACTAGCTCCTAATAGGGCAGTATAATGGGTATGTTACTAGGTCTTAACAAGGCAGTATAATGGGTGTTACTAGCTCCTAACAGGGCAGTATAATGGGTGTTACTAGCTCCTAACAGGGCAGTATAATGGGTGTTACTAGCTCCTAACAGGGCAGTATAATGGGTATGTTACTATGTCTTAACAGGGCAGTATAATGGGTATGTTACTAGCTCCTAACAGGGCAGTATAATGGGTATGTTACTAGCTCCTAACAGGGCAGTATGATGGGTATGTTACTAGCTCCTAACAGGGCAGTATAATGGGTATGTTACTAGCTCCTAGCAAGGCAGTATAATGGGTATGTTACTAGCTCCTAACAGGGCAGTATAATGGGTATGTTACTAGCTCCTAACAGGGCAGTATAATGGGTATGTTACTAGCTCCTAACAAGGCAGTATAATGGGTATGTTACTAGGTCTTAACAGGGCAGTATAATGGGTGTTACTAGCTCCTAACAGGGCAGTATAATGGGTATGTTACTAGCTCCTAGCAAGGCAGTATAATGGGTATGTTACTAGCTCCTAGCAAGGCAGTATAATGGGTATGTTACTAGCTCCTAACAGGGCAGTATAATGGGTATGTTACTAGGTCTTAACAAGGCAGTATAATGGGTATGTTACTAGGTCTTAACAGGGCAGTATAATGGGTATGTTACTAGGTCTTAACAAGGCAGTATAATGGGTGTTACTAGCTCCTAACAGGGCAGTATAATGGGTGTTACTAGCTCCTAACAGGGCAGTATAATGGGTATGTTACTAGCTCCTAACAGGGCAGTATAATGGGTGTTACTAGCTCCTAACAGGGCAGTATAATGGGTGTTACTAGCTCCTAACAGGGCAGTATAATGGGTATGTTACTAGCTCCTAACAGGGCAGTATAATGGGTATGTTACTAGCTCCTAGCAAGGCAGTATAATGCACAGTCTGAGGCCCTGTAGCAGGTTTTCATCAAGGATCTCTGTACTTTGCTCCGTTCATCTTTCCCCTCGATCCTGACTAGTCTCCCAGTTTCCTGCCGTTGAAAAACATCCACACAGCATGATGCCGCCACCGCCATGCTTCACCGTAGGGATGGAGCCAGAGTAAAGGGTCGGAGTACTTTCCCAAAAATGCACTGAAAAAAGGGTATGCACCTACAAACACAGTACACACAAACTTGTGTACAATGAAATCTTAACATGACGCAAGACAGGAAAGGCAGAAACTAGATGTTCAGACAGCCGTGACACCTAGTCTCCGTGATGTTGAAACACACTCTTTACATTCAGACAGCCGTGACACCAAGTCTACGTGATGTTGAAACACACTCTTTACGTTCAGACAGTCGTGACACCAAGTCTCCGTGATGTTGAAACACACTCTTTACATTCAGACAGTCGTGACACCAAGTCTACGTGATGTTGAAACACACTCTTTACGTTCAGACAGCCGTGACACCAAGTCTCCGTGATGTTGAAACACACTCTTTACGTTCAGACAGCCGTGACACCAAGTCTACGTGATGTAGAAGAAACACTCTTTACGTTCAGACAGTCGTGACACCAAGTCTCCGTGACGTGACGTAGAAGAAACACTCTTTACGTTCAGACAGTCGTGACAGTCGTGACACCAAGTCTCCGTGACGTGACGTAGAAGAAACACTCTTTACGGTGTGACTTTCTAGGTTATTTTATAACCCTGTTTAAAATCTACCATTAATGATTAATTAACAGGTGGATTATAATATTTTGAATCAAGGTGTAAAGGTGGCCTCTTCTTCTCTCCTCTACGGTCAAAGACCTTTCAGATCAGTTCTGATATCAGACTCATAGAGGGACAGAGAGAGAGAGACAGACAGACAGAGAGAGAGAGAGAGAGAGAGAGAGAGAGAGAGAGAGAGACACAGAGAGAGAGAGAGAGAGACAGAGAGAGAGAGAGAGAGAGAGACAGAGAGAGAGACAGAGAGAGAGAGAGAGACAGAGAGAGAGAGACAGAGAGAGAGACAGAGAGAGAGAGAGAGAGACAGAGAGAGAGAGACAGAGAGAGAGACAGAGAGAGAGAGAGAGAGAGAGAGACAGAGAGAGAGACAGAGAGAGAGAGACAGAGAGAGAGAGAGAGAGAGAGAGAGACAGAGAGAGAGAGAGAGAGAGAGAGAGACAGAGAGAGAGAGAGAGAGAGAGAGAGAGAGAGAGAGAGAGAGACAGAGAGAGAGAGACAGAGAGAGAGAGAGAGAGAGACAGAGAGAGAGAGAGACACACAGAGAGAGAGAGAGAGACAGAGAGAGAGACAGAGAGAGAGAGAGAGACAGAGAGACAGAGAGAGAGAGAGACAGAGAGAGAGAGAGAGACAGACAGAGACAGACAGACAGACAGACAGACAGACAGACAGACAGACAGACAGACAGACAGACAGACAGACAGACAGACAGACAGACAGACAGACAGGGAGGAGAGAAGAGAGAGAGGCAGGGCAGGGTGTAGGAAAGAGAGCCAAGATAAACCCAGGGCACCAGTCCTGGCAGACTCCTTGGTTGGCACACACACTGTAGGCATTAGTGTAGATGAAGGGTGAATTCACTCTCTTGAGCTCCAGTCGACTGGAAGAGGAGCTGAACAGTCAGTCCTCAGCACACACACACACAGACACACATTTCCAGAGCCACAGGTCCTGAAGAGGGTTGAACCCATGTTGAACAGTGGTGTTGATATATATACATTTTAAGCAACAATAGACTAAATCACCCACCCACTCAATCACCCACCCACTCAATCACCCACCCACTCAATCACCCACCCACTCAATCACCCACCCACTCAATCAATCACCCACCCACTCAATCACCCAGCCACTCAATCACCCACCCACTCAATCACCCACCCACTCAATCACCCACTCAATCACCCACCCACTCAATCACCCACCCACTCAATCACCCACCCACTCAATCACCCACCCACTCAATCACCCACCCACTCAATCACCCACTCAATCACCCACCCACTCAATCACCCACCCACTCAATCACCCACCCACTCAATCACCCACCCACTAAATCACCCACCCACTCAATCACCCACCCACTCAATCACAGACCCACTCAATCACCCACCCACTCAATCACCCACCCACTCAATCACCCACCCACTCAATCACCCACCCACTCAATCACCCACCCACTCAACCACCCACCCACTCAATCACCCACCCACTCAATCACCCACCCACTCAACCACCCACCCACTCAATCACCCACCCACTCAATCACCCACCCACTCAATCACCCACCCACTCAATCACCCACCCACCCACTCAATCACCCACCCACCCACTCAATCACCCACCCACTCAATCACCCACCCACTCAATCACCCACCTACCCAATCACCCACCCACTCAACCACCCACCCACTCAATCACCCACCCACTCAATCACCCACCTACTCAATCACCCACCCACTCAATCACCCACCCACTCAATCACCCACCCACTCAATCATACATCTGATCTGGTGAATTTAGTCAAAGGATATGAAATGTATTGTTGTTCAAAGTATAGAGAAATAACAACAACAGAGTAATGACAACAACAACAGAGTAATGACAACAACAACAACAACAACAACAGAGTAATGACAACAACAACAACAGAGTAATGACAACAACAACAACAGAGTAATGACAACAACAACAACAACAGAGTAATGACAACAACAACAACAAAGTAATGACAACAACAACAACAACAGAGTAATGACAACAACAACAGAGTAATGACAACAACAACAACAACAGAGTAATGACAACAACAACAACAACAACAACAGCAGAGTAATAACAACAACAACAGAGTAATGACAACAACAACAACAACAGAGTAATGACAACAACAACAGAGTAATGACAACAACAACAACAACAGAGTAATGACAACAACAACAACAGAGTAATGACAACAACAACAACAACAGAGTAATGACAACAACAGAGTAATGACAACAACAACAACAACAACAACAACAACAACAGAGTAATGACAACAACAACAACAACAGAGTAATAACAACAACAGAGTAATGACAACAACAACAGAGTAATGACAACAACAGAGTAATGACAACAACAACAACAGAGTAATGACAACAACAACAACAACAGAGTAATGACAACAACAACAACAGAGTAATGACAACAACAACAACAACAGAGTAATGACAACAACAGAGTAATGACAACAACAACAACAACAACAACAGAGTAATGACAACAACAACAACAACAACATAGTAATGACAACAACAACAACAACATAGTAATGAAAACAACAACAACAACAACAACAACAACAGCGTAATGACAACAGAGTAATGACAACAACAACAACAACAACAGAGTAATGACAACAACAACAACAACAACAACAACAGAGTAATGACAACAACAACAACAACAACAGAGTAATGACAACAACAACAACAACAACAACAACAACAGAGTAATGACAATAACAATCAATTGAAAGATAAACATCACGTGGAAAGGACAGTCAGGAGTCATGGCAACGGCTTTACAGTGTCAACCAGGAGACAGTCAGGAGTCATGGCAACGGCTTTACAGTGTCAACCAGGAGACAGTCAGGAGTCATGGCAACGGCTTTACAGTGTCAACCAGGAGACAGTCAGGAGTCATGGCAACGGCTTTACAGTGTCAACCAGGAGACAGTCAGGAGTCATGGCAACGGCATTACAGTGTCAACCAGGAGACAGTCAGGAGTCATGGTAACGGCTTTACAGTGTCAACCATGAGACAGTCAGGAGTCATGGCAACGGCTTTACAGTGTCAACTAGGAGACAGTCAGGAGTCATGGCAACGGCTTTACAGTGTCAACCAGGAGACAGTCAGAAGTCATGGCAACGGCTTTACAGTGTCAACCATGAGACAGTCAGGAGTCATGGCAACGGCTTTACAGTGTCAACCAGGAGACAGTCAGGAGTCATGGCAACAGCTTTACAGTTTCAACCAGGAGACAGTTAGGAGTCATGGCAACGGCTTTACAGTGTCAACCAGGAGACAGTCAGGAGTCATGGCAACGGCTTTACAGTGTCAACCAGGAGACAGTTAGGAGTCATGGCAACGGCTTTACAGTGTCAACCAGGAGACAGTCAGGAGTCATGGCAACGGCTTTACAGTGTCAACCAGGAGACAGTCAGGAGTCATGGCAACGGCTTTACAGTGTCAACCAGGAGACAGTCAGGAGTCATGGCATGTGTTGCTAATCAGGGGAACAAAAGGCTGTGAGATATCACAACACACACACACACACACACACACCAACAGGACAACACACACACACACACAGGACAACACACACACACCGACAGGACAACACACACACCCACATGGACAACACACACACACACACCGACCGGACAACACACACACACACCCACGGGACAACACACACACACACACCGACATCAGAGGAATCGTACATGTTGGTTCTCTCACAGTCTGTTACATGACCATCCTGGACAATACATGTGATGCATAGCAGATAGTATAACCCTCAACCATTAGGGGGAAGGGTCTCTCTCTCCCCTCAGATAGTATAACCCTCAACCATTAGGGGGAAGGGTCTCTCTCTCTCTCTCTCCCCTCAGATAGTATAACCCTCAACCATTAGGGGAAGGGTCTCTCTCTCCCCTCAGATAGTATGACCTAACCCTCAACCATTAGGGGGAAGGGTCTCTCTCTCTCTCTCTCTCCCCTCAGATAGTATAACCCTCAACCATTAGGGGGAAAGGTCTCTCTCTCCCCTCAGATAGTATGACCTACCCCTCAACCATTAGGGGGAAGGGTCTCTCTCTCTCTCTCCCCTCAGATAGTATGACCTAACCCTCAACGATTAGGGGAAGGGTCTCTCTCTCCCCTCAGATAGTATGACCTAACCCTCAACCATTAGGGGGAAGGGTCTCTCTCTCCCCTCAGATAGTATGACCTACCCCTCAACCATTAGGGGAAGGGTCTCTCTCTCTCTCTCTCTCTCTCTCTCTCTCTCCTCAGATAGTATGACCTAACCCTCAACCATTAGGGGGAAGGGTCTCTCTCTCCCCTCAGATAGTATGACCTACCCCTCAACCATTAGGGGAAGGGTCTCTCTCTCTCTCTCCCCTCAGATAGTATGACCTACCCCTCAACCATTAGGGGGAAGGGTCTCTCTCTCTCTCTCTCTCTCTCTCCTCAGATAGTATGACGTACCCCTCAACCATTAGGGGGAAGGGTCTCTCTCTCCCCTCAGATAGTATGACCTACCCCATAACCATTAGGGGGAAGGGTCTCTCTCTCTCTCCTCAGATAGTATGACCTACCCCTCAACCATTAGGGGGAAGGGTCTCTCTCTCCCCTCAGATAGTATGACCTACCCCTCAACCATTAGGGGGAAGGGTCTCTCTCTCTCTCTCCCCTCAGATACAGTGCCTTGCGAAAGTATTCGGCCCCCTTGAACTTTGCGACCTTTTGCCACATTTCAGGCTTCAAACATAAAGATATAAAACTGTATTTTTTTGTGAAGAATCAACAACAAGTGGGACACAATCAAGAAGTGGAACGACATTTATTGGATATTTCAAACTTTTTTAACAAATCAAAAACTGAAAAATTGGGCGTGTAAAATTATTCAGCCCCTTTACTTTCAGTGCAGCAAACTCTCTCCAGAAGTTCAGTGAGGATCTCTGAATGATCCAATGTTGACCTAAATGACTAATGATGATAAATACAATCCACCTGTGTGTAATCAAGTCTCCGTATAAATGCACCTGCACTGTGATAGTCTCAGAGGTCCCTTAAAAGTGCAGAGAGCATCATGAAGAACAAGGAACACACCAGGCAGGTCCGAGATACTGTTGTGAAGAATTTTAAAGCCGGATTTGGATACAAAAAGATTTCACAAGCTTTAAACATCCCAAGGAGCACTGTGCAAGCAATAATATTGAAATGGAAGGAGTATCAGACCACTGCAAATCTACCAAGACCTGGCCGTCCCTCTAAACTTTCAGCTCATACAAGGAGAAGACTGATCAGAGATGCAACCAAGAGGCCCATGATCACTCTGGATGAACTGCAGAGATCTACAGCTGAGGTGGGAGACTCTGTCCATAGGACAACAATCAGTCGTATATTGCACAAATCTGGCCTTTATGGAAGAGTGGCAAGAAGAAAGGCATTTCTTAAAGATATCCATAAAAAGTGTTGTTTAAAGTTTGCCACAAGCCCCCTGGGAGACACACCAAACATGTGGAAGAAGGTGCTCTGGTCAGATGAAACCAAAATGGAACTTTTTGGCAACAATGCAAAACGTTATGTTTGGCGTAAAAGCTACACAGCTCATCACCCTGAACACACCATCCCCACTGTCAAACATGGTGGTGGATAGTATGACCAAACCCTCAACCATTAGGGGGAAGGGTCTCTCTCTCCCCTCAGAAAGTATGACCTACCCCTCAACCATTAGGGGGAAGGGTCTCTCTCTCTCCTCAGATAGTATGACCTAACCCTCAACCATTAGGGGGAAGGGTCTCTCTCTCTCCTCAGATAGTATGACCTAACCCTCAACCATTAGGGGAAGGGTCTCTCTCTCTCTCTCCTCAGATAGTATGACCTAACCCTCAACCATTAGGGGGAAGGGTCTCTCTCTCTCTCCCCTCAGATAGTATGACCTACCACTCAACCATTAGGGGGAAGGGTCTCTCTCTCTCCCCTCAGATAGTATGACCTACCCCTCAACCATTAGGCGGAAGGGTCTCTCTCTCTCCCCTCAGATAGTATGACCTACCCCTCAACCATTAGGCGGAAGGGTCTCTCTCTCTCCCCTCAGATAGTATGACCTACCCCTCAACCATTAGGGGGAAGGGTCTCTCTCTCTCCCCTCAGATAGTATGACCTAACCCTCAACCATTAGGGGGAAGGGTCTCTCTCTCCTCAGATAGTATGACCTAACCCTCAACCATTAGGGGGAAGGGTCTCTCTCTCTCCTCAATTAGTATGACCTACCCCTCAACCATTAGGGGAAGGGTCTCTCTCTCTCCCCTCAGATAGTATGACCTACCCCTCAACCATTAGGGGGAAGGGTCTCTCTCTCTCCTCAGATAGTATGACCTACCCCTCAACCATTAGGGGAAGGGTCTCTCTCTCCCCTCAGATAGTATGACCTACCCCTCAACCATTAGGGGGAAGGGTCTCTCTCTCTCCCCTCAGATAGTATGACCTACCCCTCAACCATTAGGGGGAAGGGTCTCTCTCTCTCCCCTCAGATAGTATGACCTACCCCTCAACCATTAGGGGGAAGGGGTCTCTCTCTCCCCTCAGATAGTATGACCTAACCCTCAACCATTAGGGGAAGGGTCTCTCTCTCTCTCTCTCTCCTCAGATAGTATGACCCTCAACCATTAGGGGGAAGGGTCTCTCTCCCCTCAGATAGTATGACCTACCCCTCAACCATTAGGGGAAGGGTCTCTCTCTCTCTCCCCTCAGATAGTATGACCTATCCCTCAACCATTAGGGGAAGGGTCTCTCTCCCCTCAGATAGTATGACCTATCCCTCAACCATTAGGGGGAAGGGTCTCTCTCTCCCCTCAGATAGTATGACCTACCCCTCAACCATTAGGGGGAAGGGTCTCTCTTTCTCGCTTCAGATAGTATGACCTATCCCTCAACCATTAGGGGGAAGGGTCTCTCTCTCTCTCCCCTCAGATAGTATGACCTACCCCTCAACCATTAGGGGGAAGGGTCTCTCTTTCTCGCTTCAGATAGTATGACCTAACCCTCAACCATTAGGGGGAAGGGTCTCTCTCTCTCCCCTCAGATAGTATGACCTAACCCTCAACCATTAGGGGGAAGGGTCTCTCTCTCCTCAGATAGTATGACCTACCCCTCAACCATTAGGGGGAAGGGTCTCTCTCTCTCTCCCCTCAGATAGTATGACCTAACCCTCAACCATTAGGGGGAAGGGTCTCTCTCTCTCTCCCCTCAGATAGTATGACCCTCAACCATTAGGGGGAAGGGTCTCTCTCTCTCTCTCTCCCCTCAGATAGTATGACCTAACCCTCAACCATTAGGGGGAAGGGTCTCTCTCTCTCTCTCTCTCCCCTCAGATAGTATGACCCTCAACCATTAGGGGAAGGGTCTCTCTCTCTCTCTCCCCTCAGATAGTATGACCCTCAACCATTAGGGGGAAGGGTCTCTCTCTCTCTCTCTCCCCTCAGATAGTATGACCCTCAACCATTAGGGGGAAGGGTCTCTCTCTCTCCCCTCAGATAGTATGACCTACCCCTCAACCATTAGGGGGAAGGGTCTCTCTCTCTCTCTCTCCCCTCAGATAGTATGACCTACCCCTCAACCATTAGGGGGAAGGGTCTCTCTCTCGCTCCTCCCTCTCTCTCCCGTCAGTGTGGAGCAGGGCATCATGGGGGCTGGAGTCCAGGGCTTTGTCTGGACTGTACTTGTCATTACATAGACACATAGATATGACAGTATTTTGGTTTGTTGTGAATCTTTATTTAACTTCAAGTTGGTGAAGAACAAATTCAAATGACGGCCGACCGCCGGCCGAACCCGGTCGGACGCTGGGCCAATCGTTGAGCTCTATGGGACTCCCAATCGCGACCGGACATGATACAGCCGGGATTCGAACCAGGGACTATAAAAGGGACAGACCGCTGCGCCCCTCGGAAGCCCTTTATTTTGGTTTTGCATATAGAGACACAGGCAGAGAGACATAGGCAGAGAGACACAGGCAGAGAGACACAGGCAGAGAGACACAGGCAGAGAGACACAGGCAGAGACACAGGCAGAGACACATATATAGTGTACAAGATGTTTCCTATGGCAAAGACTGTGCAATAAGGCAGAGAGACACACAGGCAGAGAGACAGACACGCAGGCAGAGAGACAGACACGCAGGCAGAGAGACAGACACGCAGGCAGAGAGACAGACAGACAGGCAGAGAGACAGACAGACAGGCAGAGAGACAGACAAACAGACAGGCAGAGAGACAGACAAACAGACAGGCAGAGAGACAGACAAACAGACAGGCAGAGAGACAGACACGCAGGCAGAGAGACAGACAGACAGGCAGAGAGACAGACAGACAGGCAGAGAGACAGACACACAGGCAGAGAGAGACACACAGGCAGAGAGACAGACACACAGGCAGAGAGACAGACACACAGGCAGAAAGACAGACACAGACAGGCAGAGAGACACACAGACAGGCAGAGAGACACAGACAGGCAGAGAGACACAGGCAGAGAGACACACAGGCAGAGAGACACACAGGCAGGCAGGCAGAGAGACACAGACAGGCAGAGAAACACACAGGCAGGCAGAGAAACACACAGGCAGGCAGAGAGACACACAGGCAGGCAGAGAGACACACAGACAGGCAGAGAAACACACAGGCAGGCAGAGAAACACACAGGCAGGCAGAGAGACACACAGGCAGGCAGAGAGACACACAGGCAGGCAGAGAGACACACAGGCAGGCAGAGAGACACACAGACAGGCAGAGAGACAGACAGGCAGGCAGAGAAACACACAGGCAGGCAGAGAGACACACAGGCAGGCAGAGAGACACACAGGCAGGCAGAGAGACAGACAGGCAGGCAGAGAGACAGACAGGCAGGCAGAGAGACACACACATCTGGCTGCAATAGTAACTGTGTATATTGGACTGTTGTGTGGAGTATCGGCCCAGAGAGGACAGAGAACCCCCCCCATTTCTCCAGTTTAGTACAGGAGAACAGTCCTCAGGATTCAATGTTCTGGTAGAGCCAGTGGATGAGGGAGGAGAGGGGAGGACATCGCTTGCCCCAGTCTGGGCCCCTCTCTGGTGGGGACGTCCACACCCTGTCCATCTCTCTGTCCATCTGTGTCGGCAGCGGAGTGTGTGTGAGGGTCCAGGTTGAAGTCCCTGTGCGTTGTGTGTGTGTGTATTCCCAGCGCGGTGAGGAGTGTGTGTAGGTGTGTGACGGCGTTCCGCAGTCCGTTCCTCTCCTCCTCCAGGTCGAACACCCGTTCTCTCAGCAGAGCCTCTGATTGGGCCAGCCCCTCCACCTGGCCTTCCAGACGACACACACGAGCCTGGGACACCTGGAGAGACACAAAACATGTGTGTTTAGTGAGTGTGTGTGTTTAGTGAGTGTGTGTGTGTGTGTTTAGTGAGTGTGTGTGTGTGTTTAGTGAGTGTGAGTGTATTTACCTGCAGTTCCTCCAGCAGGTCGAGGTTTTGCTGTCGGAGGCTCTGATTGGTGCGTTCCAGCTGGGCGGTGCGCTGTGATTGGTTGAGGTGAGCGGGCGTGTCACACAGCTCGTCCTGTAAGACGTGGTACTCCACCTCGTATGCCTGCAGCTGATTGGACAGGTCCATCTCACACACCTACACACACACACACACACACACACACACACACACACACACACAATGTCAGATAGGATGAAGTCCTGATTCTCAGTTACAGTCAGTATCTGAGTTTACACACAGCTGCCTGGCGCTCAGTGGGGGGCGGGGGGCCCTGAAGAGGTCATTCCGTCTGGCTCTCAGGGGGGCCCTGGAGAGGTCATTCCGTCTGGCTCTCAGGGGGGGGCCCTGAAGAGGTCATTCCGTCTGGCTCTCAGGGGGAGGGGCCCTGAAGAGGTCATTCAGTCTGGCTCTCAGGGGGAGGGGCCCTGAAGAGGTCATTCAGTCTGGCTCTCAGGGGGAGGGGCCCTGAAGAGGTCATTCAGTCTGGCTCTCAGGGGAGGGGCCCTGAAGAGGTCATTCAGTCTGGCTCTCAGTGGGAGGGGCCCTGAAGAGGTCATTCAGTCTGGCTCTCAGGGGAAGGGGCCCTGAAGAGGTCATTCCGTCTGGCTCTCAGTGGGAGGGGCCCTGAAGAGGTCATTCAGTCGCTCTCAGGGGAAGGGGCCCTGAAGAGGTCATTCAGTCTGGTACTCTGAACGGAGAGGACAGAAAGACATCAACATGGAAACCCCAGGGGTGTCGTAGATGACTCCATTCCATGGATTCCGTTCCAGCCTTTACTCTGAGCCTGTCCTCCCCAATGAAGGCGCCACCAGCCGCCTGGGGTGTGGAATTGCTGTAACTAAGTTGTAGTGTCCTCAGGCCTCCTGAAACAGACTGGCTGAACCTATTAGAGTGTGTGTCTCTCTCTCGGTGTGAGTCTGTGAGTCAGTGTGTGAGCATGTTTCTTTGTGTGTGAGTGTGAGAGAAGAGAGAGAGTGTGTGTATGTATGTGTGAGTGTGAGAGAAGAGAGAGAGTGTGTGTATGTATGTGTGTGTGTGAGAGAAGAGAGAGTGTGTGTATGTGTGTGTGTGTGTGTGTGTGTGTAATTTTGTACAAGGGTAAAGTTCTCTGTTTCCAGGAAGTAGTGTTTTGAGAGCACCACTCCCCTGCCTCCAGACTACCTGGAAATCACCCGCTGTCCTCTCTGTGTCTCGATGTGTCCTCCACTGTCTGTCCTCTCTGTGTCTCGATGTGTTCTCCACTGTCTGTCCTCTCTGTGTCTCGATGTGTCCTCCACTGTCTGTCCTCTCTGTGTCTCGATGTGTTCTCCACTGTCTGTCCTCTCTGTGTCTCGATGTGTCCTCCACTGTCTGTCCTCCACTGTCTGTCCTCCACTGTCTGTCCTCCACTGTCTGTCCTCCACTGTCTGTCCTCTCTGTGTCTCGATGTGTCCTCCACTGTCTGTCCTCCACGGTCTGTCCTCTCTGTCTCGATGTGTTCGCCACTGTCTGTCCTCCACGGTCTGTCCTATCTGTCTCGATGTATCCTCCACTGTCTGTCCTCTCTGTGTCTCGATGTTTTCTCCACTGTCTGTCCTCTCTGTCTCGATGTGTTCTCCACTGTCTGTCCTCTGTCTCGATGTGATCTCCACTGTCTGTCCTCCACTGTCTGTCCTCTCTGTGTCTCAATGTGTCCTCCACTGTCTGTCCTCTCTGTCTCGATGTGTTCTCCACTGTCTGTCCTCTGTCTCGATGTGTTCTCCACTGTCTGTCCTCTCTGTCTCGATGTGTCCTCTATGTCTCAATGTGTTCTCCACTGTCTGTGTTCTCCACTGTCTGTGTTCTCCACTGTCTGTGTTCTCCACTGTCTGTTGTTAATAAAGTGTCTGTGTTCTCCACTGTCTGTGTTCTCCACTGTCTGTGTTCTCCACTGTCTGTCCTCCACTGTCTGTGTTCTCCACTGTCTGTGTTCTCCACTGTCTGTGTTCTCCACTGTCTGTTGTTAATATAGTGTCTGTGTTCTCCACTGTCTGTTGTTAATAAGTGTCTGTGTTCTCCACTGTCTGTTGTTAATAAAGTGTCTGTGTTCTCCACTGTCTGTGTTCTCCACTGTCTGTTGTTAATAAGTGTCTGTGTCTGTGTTCTCCACTGTCTGTGTTCTCCTGTCTCTGTGTTCTCCACTGTCTGTTGTGTCTGTGTTCTCCACTGTCTGTTGTTAATAAAGTGTCTGTGTTCTCCACTGTCTGTTGTTAATAAAGTGTCTGTGTTCTCCACTGTCTGTCTGTGTTCTCCACTGTCTGTCTGTTGTTAAAGTGTCTGTGTTCTCCACTGTCTGTGTTCTCCACTGTCTGTGTTAATCTGTTGTTCCATATAGTGTCTGTGTTCTCCACTGTCTGTTGTTAATATAGTGTCTGTGTTCTCCACTGTCTGTTGTTAATATAGTGTCTGTGTTCTCCACTGTCTGTTGTTCTCCACTGTCTGTTGTTAATAAAGTGTCTGTGTTCTCCACTGTCTGTGTTCTCCACTGTCTGTGTTCTCCACTGTCTGTTGTTAATAAAGTGTCTGTGTTCTCCACTGTCTGTGTTCTCCACTGTCTGTTGTTAATATAGTGTCTGTGTTCTCCACTGTCTGTTGTTAATATAGTGTCTGTGTTCTCCACTGTCTGTGTTCTCCACTGTCTGTCTGTGTTCTCCAGTGTCTGTGTTCTCCACTGTCTGTTGTTAATATAGTGTCTGTGTTCTCCACTGTCTGTTGTTAATAAAGTGTCTGTGTTCTCTGTCTGTGTTCTCCACTGTCTGTTGTTAATATAGTGTCTGTGTTCTCCACTGTCTGTTGTTAATATAGTGTCTGTGTTCTCCACTGTCTGTGTTCTCCACTGTCTGTGTTCTCCACTGTCTGTTGTTAATATAGTGTCTGTGTTCTCCACTGTCTAGTGTCTGTGTTCTCCACTGTCTGTGTTCTCCACTGTCTGTGTTCTCCACTGTCTGTTGTTAATATAGTGTCTGTGTTCTCCACTGTCTGTTGTTAATAAAGTGTCTGTGTTCTCCACTGTCTGTGTTCTCCACTGTCTGTTGTTAATATAGTGTCTGTGTTCTCCACTGTCTGTTGTTAATATAGTGTCTGTGTCCACTGTCTGTGTTCTCCACTGTCTGTTGTTAATAAAGTGTCTGTGTTCTCCACTGTCTGTCTGTGTTCTCCACTGTCTGTTGTTAATAATACTGTCTGTTGTTAATAAGTGTCTGTGTTCTCCACTGTCTGTGTTCACTGTCTGTCTGTGTTCTCCACTGTCTGTGTTCTCCACTGTCTGTTGTTAATATAGTGTCTGTTGTTAATAAGTGTCTGTGTTCTCCACTGTCTGTGTTCTCCACTGTCACTGTCTGTGTTCTCCACTGTCTGTTGTTAATATAGTGTCTGTGTTCTCCACTGTCTGTTGTTAATCCAGTGTCTGTGTTCTCCAGTGTGTCTGTGTTCTCCACTGTCTGTTGTTAATAAAGTGTCTGTTCTGTTCTCCACTGTCTGTTGTTAATATAGTGTCTGTGTTCTCCACTGTCTGTTGTTAATATAGTGTCTGTGTTCTCCACTGTCTGTGTTCTCCACTGTTGTTAATATAGTGTCTGTTGTTAATATAGTGTCTGTTCTCCACTGTCTGTTCTCCACTGTCTGTTGTTAATATAGTGTCTGTGTTCTCCACTGTCTGTTGTTAATAAGTGTCTGTGTTCTTCTCTGTGTTCTCCACTGCTGTTAATATAGTGTCTGTGTCCACTGTCTCCACTGTCTGTGTTCTCCACTGTCTGTTGTTAATATAGTGTCTGTGTTCTCTGTCTGTGTTCTCCACTGTCTGTTGTTAATATAGTGTCTGTGTTCTCCACTGTCTGTTGTTAATATAGTGTCTGTGTTCTCCACTGTCTGTTGTTTAGTGTCTGTGTTCTCCATAGTGTCTGTGTTCTCCACTGTCTGTTGTTAATATAGTGTCTGTTCTCCACTGTCTGTTGTTAATAAAGTGTCTGTGTTCTCCACTGTCTGTGTTCTCCACTGTCTGTGTTCTCCACTGTCTGTGTCTGTGTTCTCCACTGTCTGTTGTTAATATAGTGTCTGTGTTCTCCACTGTCTGTGTGTTCTCCACTGTCTTTGTTAATAAAGTGTCTGTGTTCTCCTGTCTGTTGTTAATAAAGTGTCTGTGTTCTCCACTGTCTGTGTTCTCCACTGTCTGTTGTTAATATAGTGTCTGTGTTCTCCACTGTCTGTTGTTAATATAGTGTTGTGTTCTCCACTGTCTGTGTTCTCCACTGTCTGTTGTTAATATAGTGTCTGTGTTCTCCACTGTCTGTTGTTAATATAGTGTCTGTGTTCTCCACTGTCTGTTGTTAATATAGTGTCTGTGTTCTCCACTGTCTGTGTTCTCCACTGTCTGTGTTCTGTTGTTAATATAGTGTCTGTGTCTCTGTGTTCTCCACTGTCTGTGTTCTCCACTGTCTGTTGTTAATATAGTGTCTGTGTTCTCCACTGTCTGTGTCTGTGTTCTCCACTGTCTGTGTTCTCCACTGTCTGTTGTTAATATAGTGTCTGTGTTCTCCACTGTCTGTTGTTAATATAGTGTCTGTCTGTTCTCCACTGTCTGTTGTTAATAAAGTGTCTGTGTTCTCCACTGTCTGTTGTTAATAAAGTTCTGTTCTCCACTGTCTGTTGTTCCACTGTGTCTGTGTTCTCCACTGTCTGTGTTCTCCACTGTCTGTTGTTAATATAGTGTCTGTGTTCTCCACTGTCTGTTGTTAATAAAGTGTCTGTGTTCTCCACTGTCTGTGTTCTCCAATGTCTGTGTTCTCCACTGTCTGTGTTCTCCACTGTCTGTTGTTAATATAGTGTCTGTGTTCTCCACTGTCTGTGTTCTCCACTGTCTGTGTTCTCCACTGTCTGTGTTCTCCACTGTCTGTTGTTAATATAGTGTCTGTGTTCTCCACTGTCTGTGTTCTCCACTGTCTGTTCTCCACTGTCTGTTCTCCACTGTCTGTTGTTAATATAGTGTCTGTGTTCTCCACTGTCTGTGTTCTCCACTGTCTGTTGTTAATATAGTGTCTGTGTTCTCCACTGTCTGTGTTCTCCACTGTCTGTGTTCTCCTCTGTCTGTTGTTAATATAGTGTCTGTGTTCTCCACTGTCTGTGTTCTCCACTGTCTGTGTTCTCCTCTGTCTGTTGTTAATATAGTGTCTGTGTTCTCCACTGCCTGTGTTCTCCACTGTCTGTTGTTAATATACTGTCTGTGTTCTCCACTGTCTGTTGTTAATATAGTGTCTGTGTTCTCCACTGTCTGTGTTCTCCACTGTCTGTTGTTAATAAAGTGTATGTGTTCTCCACTGTCTGTGTTCTCCACTGTCTGTGTTCTCCACTGTCTGTTGTTAATATAGTGTCTGTGTTCTCCACTGTCTGTGTTCTCCAATGTCTGTGTTCTCCACTGTCTGTGTTCTCCACTGTCTGTTGTTAATATAGTGTCTGTGTTCTCCACTGTCTGTGTTCTCCACTGTCTGTGTTCTACTGTCTGTGTTCTCCATAGTGTCTGTGTTTCTAGTGTCTGTGTTCTCCACTGTCTGTTCTCCACTGTCTGTTGTTAATAAAGTGTCTGTGTTCTCCACTGTCTGTGTTCTCCACTGTCTGTGTTCTCCACTGTCTGTTGTTAATAAAGTGTCTGTGTTCTCCACTGTCTGTGTTCTCCACTGTCTGTGTTCTCCACTGTCTGTTGTTAATAAAGTGTCTGTGTTCTCCACTGTCTGTGTTCTCCACTGTCTGCTGTTAATATAGTGTCTGTGTTCTCCACTGTCTGTTGTTAATAAAGTATCTGTGTTCTCCACTGTCTGTTGTTAATATAGTGTCTGTGTTCTCCACTGTCTGTGTTCTCCACTGTCTGTGTTCTCCACTGTCTGTTGTTAATAAAGTGTCTGTGTTCTCCACTGTCTGTGTTCTCCACTGTCTGCTGTTAATATAGTGTCTGTGTTCTCCACTGTCTGTTGTTAATAAAGTGTCTGTGTTCTCCACTGTCTGTTGTTAATATAGTGTCTGTGTTCTCCACTGTCTGTGTTCTCCACTGTCTGTTGTTAACTAAGTGTCTGTGTTCTCCACTGTCTGTGTTCTCCACTGTCTGTTGTTAATAAAGTGTCTGTGTTCTCCACTGTCTGTGTTCTCCACTGTCTGTTGTTAATATAGTGTCTGTGTTCTCCACTGTCTGTTGTTAATAAAGTGTCTGTGTTCTCCACTGTCTGTTGTTAATATAGTGTCTGTGTTCTCCACTGTCTGTTGTTAATATAGTGTCTGTGTTCTCCACTGTCTGTGTTCTCCACTGTCTGTGTTCTCCACTGTCTGTTGTTAATATAGTGTCTGTGTTCTCCACTGTCTGTGTTCTCCACTGTCTGTGTTCTCCACTGTCTGTGTTCTATAGTGTCTGTGTTCTCCACTGTCTGTGTTCTCCATATAGTGTCTGTGTTCTCCACTGTCTGTTGTTAATATAGTGTCTGTGTTCTCCACTGTCTGTTGTTAATATAGTGTCTGTGTTCTCTACTGTCTGTTGTTAATAACGTGTCTGTGTTCTCCACTGTCTGTGTTCTCCACTGTCTGTTGTTAATATAGTGTCTGTTGTTAATAAAGTGTCTGCGTTCTCCACTGTCTGTGTTCTCTACTGTCTGTTGTTAATATAGTGTCTGTGTTCTCCACTGTCTGTTGTTAATATAGTGTCTGTGTTATCCACTGTCTGGTGTTAATATAGTGTCTGTGTTCTCCACTGTCTGTGTTCTCCACTGTCTGTTGTTAATATAGTGTCTGTGTTCTCCACTGTCTGTTGTTAATAGTGTCTGTTCTCCACTGTCTGTGTTCTCTACTGTCTGTTGTTAATATAGTGTCTGTGTTCTCTACTGTCTGTTGTTAATATAGTGTCTGTGTTCTCTACTGTCTGTGTTCTCCACTGTCTGTGTTCTCCACTGCCTGTTGTTAATATAGTGTCTGTTGTTAATATAGTGTCTGTGTTCTCCACTGTCTGTGTTCTCCACTGTCTGTTGTTAATATAGTGTCTGTGTTCTCCACTGCCTGTTGTTAATAACGTGTCTGTGTTCTCCACTGCCTGTGTTCTCCACTGTCTGTTGTTAATATAGTGTCTGTGTTCTCCACTGTCTGTGTTCTCTACTGTCTGTGTTCTCCACTGTCTGTTGTTAATATAGTGTCTGTGTTCTCCACTGTCTGTGTTCTCCACTGTCTGTTGTTAATATAGTGTCTGTGTTCTCTACTGTCTGTTGTTAATATAGTGTCTGTGTTCTCCACTGTCTGTTGTTAATATAGTGTCGGTGTTCTCCACTGTCTGTTGTTAATATAGTGTCTGTGTCCTCCACTGTCTGTTGTTAATAAAGTGTCTGTGTTCTCTACTGTCTGTGTTCTCCACTGTCTGTGTTCTCTACTGTCTGTTGTTAATAACGTGTCTGTGTTCTCCACTGTCTGTTGTTAATATAGTGTCTGTGTTCTCCACTGTCTTTTGTTAATAAAGTGTCTGTGTTCTCCACTGTCTTTTGTTAATAAAGTGTCTGTGTTCTCCACTGTCTGTTGTTAATAAAGTGTGTCTGTGTTAATAAAGTGTCTGTGTGTCTGTGTTCTCTACTGTCTGTTGTTAATATAGTGTCTGTGTTCTCCACTGTCTGTTGTTAATATAGTGTCTGTGTTCTCCACTGTCTGTGTTCTCCACCGTCTGTTGTTAATATAGTGTCTGTGTTCTCCACTGTCTGTTGTTAATATAGTGTCTGTGTTCTCCACTGTCTGTGTTCTCCACTGTCTGTTGTTAATAAAGTGTCTGCGTTCTCCACTGTCTGTTGTTAATATAGTGTCTGTGTTCTCCACTGTCTGTTGTTAATATAGTGTCTGTGTTCTCCACTGTCTGTGTTCTCCACTGTCTGTTGTTAATATAGTGTCTGTGTCCTCCACTGTCTGTTGTTAATAAAGTGTCTGTGTTCTCCACTGTCTGTGTTCTCCACTGTCTGCTGTTAATATAGTGTCTGTGTTCTCCACTGTCTGTTGTTAATATAGTGTCTGTGTCCTCCACTGTCTGTTGTTAATAAAGTGTCTTTGTTCTCCACTGTCTGTGTTCTCCACTGTCTGTTGTTAATAAAGTGTCTGTGTTCTCCACTGTCTGTGTTCTCCACTGTCTGTTGTTAATATAGTGTCTGTGTTCTCCACTGTCTGTTGTTAATAAAGTGTCTGTGTTCTCCACTGTCTGTGTTCTCCAATGTCTGTGTTCTCCACTGTCTGTGTTCTCCACTGTCTGTTGTTAATATAGTGTCTGTGTTCTCCACTGTCTGTGTTCTCCACTGTCTGTGTTCTCCACTGTCTGTGTTCTCCACTGTCTGTTGTTAATATAGTGTCTGTGTTCTCCACTGTCTGTGTTCTCCACTGTCTGTTCTCCACTGTCTGTTCTCCACTGTCTGTTGTTAATATAGTGTCTGTGTTCTCCACTGTCTGTGTTCTCCACTGTCTGTGTTCTCCACTGTCTGTTGTTAATATAGTGTCTGTGTTCTCCACTGTCTGTGTTCTCCACTGTCTGTGTTCTCCTCTGTCTGTTGTTAATATAGTGTCTGTGTTCTCCACTGTCTGTGTTCTCCACTGTCTGTGTTCTCCTCTGTCTGTTGTTAATATAGTGTCTGTGTTCTCCACTGTCTGTTGTTAATATACTGTCTGTGTTCTCCACTGTCTGTTGTTAATATAGTGTCTGTGTTCTCCACTGTCTGTGTTCTCCACTGTCTGTTGTTAATAAAGTGTATGTGTTCTCCACTGTCTGTGTTCTCCACTGTCTGTGTTCTCCACTGTCTGTTGTTAATATAGTGTCTGTGTTCTCCACTGTCTGTGTTCTCCAATGTCTGTGTTCTCCACTGTCTGTGTTCTCCACTGTCTGTTGTTAATATAGTGTCTGTGTTCTCCACTGTCTGTGTTCTCCACTGTCTGTGTTCTCCACTGTCTGTTGTTAATATAGTGTCTGTGTTCTCCACTGTCTGTGTTCTCCACTGTCTGTTCTCCACTGTCTGTTGTTAATAAAGTGTCTGTGTTCTCCACTGTCTGTGTTCTCCACTGTCTGTGTTCTCCACTGTCTGTTGTTAATAAAGTGTCTGTGTTCTCCACTGTCTGTGTTCTCCACTGTCTGTGTTCTCCACTGTCTGTTGTTAATAAAGTGTCTGTGTTCTCCACTGTCTGTGTTCTCCACTGTCTGCTGTTAATATAGTGTCTGTGTTCTCCACTGTCTGTTGTTAATAAAGTATCTGTGTTCTCCACTGTCTGTTGTTAATATAGTGTCTGTGTTCTCCACTGTCTGTGTTCTCCACTGTCTGTGTTCTCCACTGTCTGTTGTTAATAAAGTGTCTGTGTTCTCCACTGTCTGTGTTCTCCACTGTCTGCTGTTAATATAGTGTCTGTGTTCTCCACTGTCTGTTGTTAATAAAGTATCTGTGTTCTCCACTGTCTGTTGTTAATATAGTGTCTGTGTTCTCCACTGTCTGTGTTCTCCACTGTCTGTTGTTAATTAAGTGTCTGTGTTCTCCACTGTCTGTGTTCTCCACTGTCTGTTGTTAATAAAGTGTCTGTGTTCTCCACTGTCTGTGTTCTCCACTGTCTGTTGTTAATATAGTGTCTGTGTTCTCCACTGTCTGTTGTTAATAAAGTGTCTGTGTTCTCCACTGTCTGTTGTTAATATAGTGTCTGTGTTCTCCACTGTCTGTTGTTAATATAGTGTCTGTGTTCTCCACTGTCTGTGTTCTCCACTGTCTGTGTTCTCCACTGTCTGTTGTTAATATAGTGTCTGTGTTCTCCACTGTCTGTGTTCTCCACTGTCTGTGTTCTCCACTGTCTGTTGTTAATATAGTGTCTGTGTTCTCCACTGTCTGTGTTCTCCACTGTCTGTGTTCTCCACTGTCTGTTGTTAATATAGTGTCTGTGTTCTCCACTGTCTGTTGTTAATATAGTGTCTGTGTTCTCTACTGTCTGTTGTTAATAACGTGTCTGTGTTCTCCACTGTCTGTGTTCTCCACTGTCTGTGTTCTCCACTGTCTGTTGTTAATATAGTGTCTGTTGTTAATAAAGTGTCTGCGTTCTCCACTGTCTGTGTTCTCTACTGTCTGTTGTTAATATAGTGTCTGTGTTCTCCACTGTCTGTTGTTAATATAGTGTCTGTGTTATCCACTGTCTGGTGTTAATATAGTGTCTGTGTTCTCCACTGTCTGTGTTCTCCACTGTCTGTTGTTAATATAGTGTCTGTGTTCTCCACTGTCTGTTGTTAATAGTGTCTGTTCTCCACTGTCTGTGTTCTCTACTGTCTGTTGTTAATATAGTGTCTGTGTTCTCTACTGTCTGTTGTTAATATAGTGTCTGTGTTCTCTACTGTCTGTGTTCTCCACTGTCTGTGTTCTCCACTGCCTGTTGTTAATATAGTGTCTGTTGTTAATATAGTGTCTGTGTTCTCCACTGTCTGTGTTCTCCACTGTCTGTTGTTAATATAGTGTCTGTGTTCTCCACTGCCTGTTGTTAATAACGTGTCTGTGTTCTCCACTGCCTGTGTTCTCCACTGTCTGTTGTTAATATAGTGTCTGTGTTCTCCACTGTCTGTGTTCTCTACTGTCTGTGTTCTCCACTGTCTGTTGTTAATATAGTGTCTGTGTTCTCCACTGTCTGTGTTCTCCACTGTCTGTTGTTAATATAGTGTCTGTGTTCTCTACTGTCTGTTGTTAATATAGTGTCTGTGTTCTCCACTGTCTGTTGTTAATATAGTGTCGGTGTTCTCCACTGTCTGTTGTTAATATAGTGTCTGTGTCCTCCACTGTCTGTTGTTAATAAAGTGTCTGTGTTCTCTACTGTCTGTGTTCTCCACTGTCTGTGTTCTCTACTGTCTGTTGTTAATAACGTGTCTGTGTTCTCCACTGTCTGTTGTTAATATAGTGTCTGTGTTCTCCACTGTCTTTTGTTAATAAAGTGTCTGTGTTCTCCACTGTCTTTTGTTAATAAAGTGTCTGTGTTCTCCACTGTCTGTTGTTAATAAAGTGTCTGTGTTCTCCACTGTCTGTGTTCTCTACTGTCTGTTGTTAATATAGTGTCTGTGTTCTCCACTGTCTGTTGTTAATATAGTGTCTGTGTTCTCCACTGTCTGTGTTCTCCACTGTCTGTTGTTAATAAAGTGTCTGTGTTCTCTACTGTCTGTTGTTAATATAGTGTCTGTGTTCTCCACTGTCTGTTGTTAATAAAGTGTCTGTGTCCTCCACTGTCTGTTGTTAATAAAGTGTCTGTGTTCTCCACTGTCTGTGTTCTCCACTGTCTGTTGTTAATATAGTGTCTGTGTTCTCCACTGTCTGTTGTTAATATATTGTCTGTGTTCTCCACTGTCTGTTGTTAATATAGTGTCTGTGTCCTCCACTGTCTGTTGTTAATAAAGTGTCTGTGTTCTCCACTGTCTGTTGTTAATAAAGTGTCTGTGTTCTCCACTGTCTGTGTTCTCCACTGTCTGTGTTCTCCACTGTCTGTTGTTAATATAGTGTCTGTGTTCTCCACTGTCTGTTGTTAATATAGTGTCTGTGTTCCCCACTGTCTGTGTTCTCCACTGTCTGTTGTTAATATAGTGTCTGTGTTCTCCACTGTCTGTGTTCTCCACTGTCTGTTGTTAATATAGTGTCTGTGTTCTCCACTGTCTGTTCTCCACTGTCTGTGTTCTCCACTGTCTGTGTTCTCCACTGTCTGTTGTTAATAAAGTGTCTGTGTTCTCCACTGTCTGTGTTCTCCACTGTCTGTTGTTAATATAGTGTCTGTGTTCTCCACTGTCTGTGTTCTCCACTGTCTGTTGTTAATATAGTGTCTGTGTTCTCCACTGTCTGTGTTCTCCACTGTCTGTGTTCTCCACTGTCTGTTGTTAATATAGTGTCTGTGTTCTCCACTGTCTGTGTTCTCCACTGTCTGTTGTTAATAAAGTGTCTGTGTTCTCCACTGTCTGTTGTTAATATAGTGTCTGTGTTCTCCACTGTCTGTTGTTAATAAAGTGTCTGTGTTCTCCACTGTCTGTTGTTAATATAGTGTCTGTGTTCTCCACTGTCTGTGTTCTCCACTGTCTGTTGTTAATAAAGTGTCTGTGTTCTCCACTGTCTGTATTCTCCATTGTCTGTTGTTAATATAGTGTCTGTGTTCTCCACTGTCTGTTGTTAATAAAGTGTCTGTGTTCTCCACTGTCTGTTGTTAATATAGTGTCTGTGTTCTCCACTGTCTGTTGTTAATATAGTGTCTGTGTTCTCCACTGTCTGTGTTCTCCACTGTCTGTTGTTAATATAGTGTCTGTGTTCTCCACTGTCTGTGTTCTCCACTGTCTGTTGTTAATAAAGTGTATGTGTTCTCCACTGTCTGTGTTCTCCACTGTCTGTTGTTAATATAGTGTCTGTGTTCTCCACTGTCTGTGTTCTCCAATGTCTGTGTTCTCCACTGTCTGTGTTCTCCACTGTCTGTTGTTAATATAGTGTCTGTGTTCTCCACTGTCTGTGTTCTCCACTGTCTGTGTTCTCCACTGTCTGTGTTCTCCACTGTCTGTTGTTAATATAGTGTCTGTGTTCTCCACTGTCTGTGTTCTCCACTGTCTGTTCTCCACTGTCTGTTGTTAATATAGTGTCTGTGTTCTCCACTGTCTGTGTTCTCCACTGTCTGTGTTCTCCTCTGTCTGTTGTTAATATAGTGTCTGTGTTCTCCACTGTCTGTGTTCTCCAATGTCTGTGTTCTCCACTGTCTGTGTTCTCCACTGTCTGTTGTTAATATAGTGTCTGTGTTCTCCACTGTCTGTGTTCTCCACTGTCTGTGTTCTCCACTGTCTGTGTTCTCCACTGTCTGTTGTTAATATAGTGTCTGTGTTCTCCACTGTCTGTGTTCTCCACTGTCTGTTCTCCACTGTCTTTTGTTAATATAGTGTCTGTGTTCTCCACTGTCTGTGTTCTCCACTGTCTGTTGTTAATATAGTATCTGTGTTCTCCAATGTCTGTGTTCTCCACTGTCTGTGTTCTCCACTGTCTGTTGTTAATATAGTGTCTGTGTTCTCCAATGTCTGTGTTCTCCACTGTCTGTTGTTAATATAGTGTCTGTGTTCTCCACTGTCTGTGTTCTCCACTGTCTGTTCTCCACTGTCTGTTGTTAATATAGTGTCTGTGTTCTCCACTGTCTGTGTTCTCCACTGTCTGTGTTCTCCACTGTCTGTTGTTAATATAGTGTCTGTGTTCTCCACTGTCTTTGTTCTCCTCTGTCTGTTGTTAATATAGTGTCTGTGTTCTCCACTGTCTGTGTTCTCCACTGTCTGTTGTTAATATAGTGTCTGTGTTCTCCACTGTCTGTTGTTAATAAAGTGTCTGTGCTCTCCACTGTCTGTCGTTAATATAGTGTCTGTGTTCTCCACTGTCTGTTGTTAATAAAGTGTCTGTGTTCTCCACTGTCTGTTGTTAATATAGTGTCTGTGTTCTCCACTGTCTGTTGTTAATATAGTGTCTGTGTTCTCCACTGTCTGTGTTCTCCACTGTCTGTGTTCTCCACTGTCTGTTGTTAATATAGTGTCTGTGTTCTCCACTGTCTGTGTTCTTCACTGTCTGTTGTTAATAAAGTGTCTGTGTTCTCCACTGTCTGTGTTCTCCACTGTCTGTTGTTAATATAGTGTCTGTGTTCTCCACTGTCTGTTGTTAATAAAGTGTCTGTGTTCTCCACTGTCTGTTGTTAATATAGTGTCTGTGTTCTCCACTGTCTGTGTTCTCCACTGTCTGTTGTTAATATAGTGTCTGTGTTCTCCACTGTCTGTGTTCTCCACTGTCTGTGTTCTCCTCTGTCTGTTGTTAATATAGTGTCTGTGTTCTCCACTGTCTGTGTTCTCCACTGTCTGTTGTTAATAAAGTGTCTGTGTTCTCCACTGTCTGTGTTCTCCACTGTCTGTTGTTAATATAGTGTCTGTGTTCTCCACTGTCTGTTGTTAATAAAGTGTCTGTGTTCTCCACTGTCTGTTGTTAATATAGTGTCTGTGTTCTCCACTGTCTGTTGTTAATAAAGTGTCTGTGTTCTCCACTGTCTGTTGTTAATATAGTGTCTGTGTTCTCCACTGTCTGTTGTTAATATAGTGTCTGTGTTCTCCACTGTCTGTGTTCTCCACTGTCTGTGTTCTCCACTGTCTGTTGTTAATATAGTGTCTGTGTTCTCCACTGTCTGTTGTTAATAAAGTGTCTGTGTTCTCCACTGTCTGTTGTTAATATAGTGTCTGTGTTCTCCACTGTCTGTTGTTAATAAAGTGTCTGTGTTCTCCACTGTCTGTGTTCTCCACTGTCTGTTGTTAATATAGTGTCTGTGTTCTCCACTGTCTGTGTTCTCCACTGTCTGTTGTTAATAAAGTGTCTGTGTTCTCCACTGTCTGTGTTCTCCACTGTCTGTTGTTAATATAGTGTCTGTGTTCTCCACTGTCTGTTGTTAATAAAGTGTCTGTGTTCTCCACTGTCTGTTGTTAATATAGTGTCTGTGTTCTCCACTGTCTGTGTTCTCCACTGTCTGTTGTTAATATAGTGTCTGTGTTCTCCACTGTCTGTGTTCTCCTCTGTCTGTTGTTAATATAGTGTCTGTGTTCTCCACTGTCTGTGTTCTCCACTGTCTGTTGTTAATAAAGTGTCTGTGTTCTCCACTGTCTGTTGTTAATATAGTGTCTGTGTTCTCCACTGTCTGTGTTCTCCACTGTCTGTTGTTAATAAAGTGTCTGTGTTCTCCACTGTCTGTTGTTAATATAGTGTCTGTGTTCTCCACTGTCTGTTGTTAATAAAGTGTCTGTGTTCTCCACTGTCTGTTGTTAATAAAGTGTCTGTGTTCTCCACTGTCTGTGTTCTCCACTGTCTGTTGTTAATATAGTGTCTGTGTTCTCCACTGTCTGTTGTTAATAAAGTGTCTGTGTTCTCCACTGTCTGTTGTTAATATAGTGTCTGTGTTCTCCACTGTCTGTGTTCTCCACTGTCTGCTGGTAATATAGTGTCTGTGTTCTCTACTGTCTGTGTTCTCCACTGTCTGTTGTTAATATAGTGTCTGTGTTCTCCACTGTCTGTTGTTAATATAGTGTCTGTGTTCTCCACTGTCTGTTGTTAATATAGTGTCTGTGTTCTCCACTGTCTGTGTTCTCCACTGTCTGTTGTTAATAAAGTGTCTGTGTTCTCCACTGTCTGTGTTCTCCACTGTCTGTGTTCTCCACTGTCTGTTGTTAATATAGTGTCTGTGTTCTCCACTGTCTGTGTTCTCCACTGTCTGTGTTCTCCACTGTCTGTTGTTAATATAGTGTCTGTGTTCTCCACTGTCTGTGTTCTCCACTGTCTGTTGTTAATATAGTGTCTGTGTTCTCCACTGTCTGTGTTCTCCACTGTCTGTTGTTAATATAGTGTCTGTGTTCTCCACTGTCTGTGTTCTCCTCTGTCCGTTGTTAATATAGTGTCTGTGTTCTCCACTGTCTGTGTTCTCCACTGTCTGTTGTTAATAAAGTGTCTGTGTTCTCCACTGTCTGTGTTCTCCACTGTCGGTGTTCTCCACTGTCTGTTGTTAATAAAGTGTCTGTGTTCTCCACTGTCTGTGTTCTCCACTGTCTGCTGTTAATATAGTGTCTGTGTTCTCCACTGTCTGTTGTTAATAAAGTATCTGTGTTCTCCACTGTCTGTTGTTAATATAGTGTCTGTGTTCTCCACTGTCTGTGTTCTCCACTGTCTGTTGTTAATAAAGTGTCTGTGTTCTCCACTGTCTGTGTTCTCCACTGTCTGTTGTTAATAAAGTGTCTGTGTTCTCCACTGTCTGTGTTAGTCCACTGTCTGTTGTTAATATAGTGTCTGTGTTCTCCACTGTCTGTTGTTAATAAAGTGTCTGTGTTCTCCACTGTCTGTTGTTAATATAGTGTCTGTGTTCTCCACTGTCTGTTGTTAATATAGTGTCTGTGTTCTCCACTGTCTGTGTTCTCCACTGTCTGTGTTCTCCACTGTCTGTTGTTAATATAGTGTCTGTGTTCTCCACTGTCTGTGTTCTCCACTGTCTGTTGTTAATAAAGTGTCTGTGTTCTCCACTGTCTGTGTTCTCCACTGTCTGTTGTTAATATAGTGTCTGTGTTCCCCACTGTCTGTTGGTAATATAGTGTCTGTGTTCTCTACTGTCTGTGTTCTCCACTGTCTGTTGTTAATACAGTGTCTGTGTTCTCCACTGTCTGTTGTTAATATAGTGTCTGTGTTCTCTACTGTCTGTTGTTAATAACGTGTCTGTGTTCTCCACTGTCTGTGTTCCCCACTGTCTGTGTTCTCCACTGTCTGTTGTTCATATAGTGTCTGTTGTTAATAAAGTGTCTGTGTTCTCCACTGTCTGTGTTCTCTACTGTCTGTTGTTAATATAGTGTCTGTGTTCTCCACTGTCTGTTGTTAATATAGTGTCTGTGTTATCCACTGTCTGGTGTTAATATAGTGTCTGTGTTCTCCACTGTCTGTGTTCTCCACTGTCTGTTGTTAATATAGTGTCTGTGTTCTCCACTGTCTGTTGTTAATAGTGTCTGTTCTCCACTGTCTGTGTTCTCTACTGTCTGTTGTTAATATAGTGTCTGTGTTCTCTACTGTCTGTTGTTAATATAGTGTCTGTGTTCTCTACTGTCTGTGTTCTCCACTGTCTGTGTTCTCCACTGCCTGTTGTTAATATAGTGTCTGTTGTTAATATAGTGTCTGTGTTCTCCACTGTCTGTGTTCTCCACTGTCTGTTGTTAATATAGTGTCTGTGTTCTCCACTGCCTGTTGTTAATAACGTGTCTGTGTTCTCCACTGCCTGTGTTCTCCACTGTCTGTTGTTAATATAGTGTCTGTGTTCTCCACTGTCTGTGTTCTCTACTGTCTGTGTTCTCCACTGTCTGTTGTTAATATAGTGTCTGTGTTCTCCACTGTCTGTGTTCTCCACTGTCTGTTGTTAATATAGTGTCTGTGTTCTCTACTGTCTGTTGTTAATATAGTGTCTGTGTTCTCCACTGTCTGTTGTTAATATAGTGTCGGTGTTCTCCACTGTCTGTTGTTAATATAGTGTCTGTGTCCTCCACTGTCTGTTGTTAATAAAGTGTCTGTGTTCTCTACTGTCTGTGTTCTCCACTGTCTGTGTTCTCTACTGTCTGTTGTTAATAACGTGTCTGTGTTCTCCACTGTCTGTTGTTAATATAGTGTCTGTGTTCACCACTGTCTGTGTTCTCCACTGTCTGTTGTTAATAAAGTGTCTGTGTTCTCCACTGTCTTTTGTTAATAAAGTGTCTGTGTTCTCCACTGTCTGTTGTTAATAAAGTGTCTGTGTTCTCCACTGTCTTTTGTTAATAAAGTGTCTGTGTTCTCCACTGTCTGTTGTTAATAAAGTGTCTGTGTTCTCCACTGTCTGTGTTCTCTACTGTCTGTTGTTAATATAGTGTCTGTGTTCTCCACTGTCTGTTGTTAATATAGTGTCTGTGTTCTCCACTGTCTGTGTTCTCCACCGTCTGTTGTTAATATAGTGTCTGTGTTCTCCACTGTCTGTTGTTAATATAGTGTCTGTGTTCTCCACTGTCTGTGTTCTCCACTGTCTGTTGTTAATAAAGTGTCTGTGTTCTCTACTGTCTGTTGTTAATATAGTGTCTGTGTTCTCCACTGTCTGTTGTTAATAAAGTGTCTGTGTCCTCCACTGTCTGTTGTTAATAAAGTGTCTGTGTTCTCCACTGTCTGTGTTCTCCACTGTCTGTTGTTAATATAGTGTCTGTGTTCTCCACTGTCTGTTGTTAATAAAGTGTCTGTGTTCTCCACTGTCTGTGTTCTCCACTGTCTGTTGTTAATAAAGTGTCTGTGTTCTCCACTGTCTGTTGTTAATATAGTGTCTGTGTTCTCCACTGTCTGTTGTTAATATAGTGTCTGTGTTCTCCACTGTCTGTGTTCTCCACTGTCTGTGTTCTCCACTGTCTGTTGTTAATATAGTGTCTGTGTTCTCCACTGTCTGTGTTCTCCACTGTCTGTTGTTAATATAGTGTCTGTGTTCTCCACTGTCTGTTCTCCACTGTCTGTGTTCTCCACTGTCTGTGTTCTCCACTGTCTGTTGTTAATATAGTGTCTGTGTTCTCCACTGTCTGTGTTCTCCACTGTCTGTTGTTAATATAGTGTCTGTGTTCTCCACTGTCTGTGTTCTCCACCGTCTGTTGTTAATATAGTGTCTGTGTTCTCCACTGTCTGTGTTCTCCACTGTCTGTGTTCTCCTCTGTCTGTTGTTAATATAGTGTCTGTGTTCTCCACTGTCTGTGTTCTCCACTGTCTGTTGTTAATAAAGTGTCTGTGTTCTCCACTGTCTGTGTTCTCCACTGTCTGTTGTTAATATAGTGTCTGTGTTCTCCACTGTCTGTTGTTAATAAAGTGTCTGTGTTCTCCACTGTCTGTTGTTAATATAGTGTCTGTGTTCTCCACTGTCTGTGTTCTCCACTGTCTGTTGTTAATAAAGTGTCTGTGTTCTCCACTGTCTGTATTCTCCACTGTCTGTTGTTAATATAGTGTCTGTGTTCTCCACTGTCTGTTGTTAATAAAGTGTCTGTGTTCTCCGCTGTCTGTTGTTAATATAGTGTCTGTGTTCTCCACTGTCTGTTGTTAATATAGTGTCTGTGTTCTCCACTGTCTGTGTTCTCCACTGTCTGTGTTCTCCACTGTCTGTTGTTAATATAGTGTCTGTGTTCTCCACTGTCTGTGTTCTCCACTGTCTGTTGTTAATAAAGTGTATGTGTTCTCCACTGTCTGTGTTCTCCACTGTCTGTTGTTAATATAGTGTCTGTGTTCTCCACTGTCTGTGTTCTCCACTGTCTGTGTTCTCCACTGTCTGTTGTTAATATAGTGTCTGTGTTCTCCACTGTCTGTGTTCTCCACTGTCTGTGTTCTCCACTGTCTGTGTTCTCCACTGTCTGTTGTTAATATAGTGTCTGTGTTCTCCACTGTCTGTGTTCTCCACTGTCTGTTCTCCACTGTCTGTTGTTAATATAGTGTCTGTGTTCTCCACTGTCTGTGTTCTCCACTGTCTGTTGTTAATATAGTATCTGTGTTCTCCACTGTCTGTGTTCTCCTCTGTCTGTTGTTAATATAGTGTCTGTGTTCTCCACTGTCTGTGTTCTCCAATGTCTGTGTTCTCCACTGTCTGTGTTCTCCACTGTCTGTTGTTAATATAGTGTCTGTGTTCTCCACTGTCTGTGTTCTCCACTGTCTGTTGTTAATATAGTGTCTGTGTTCTCCACTGTCTGTGTTCTCCACTGTCTGTTCTCCACTGTCTGTTGTTAATATAGTGTCTGTGTTCTCCACTGTCTGTGTTCTCCACTTTCTGTTGTTAATATAGTATCTGTGTTGTCCACTGTCTGTGTTCTCCACTGTCTGTGTTCTCCTCTGTCTGTTGTTAATATAGTGTCTGTGTTCTCCACTGTCTGTGTTCTCCACTGTCTGTGTTCTCCTCTGTCTGTTGTTAATATAGTGTCTGTGTTCTCCACTGTCTGTGTTCTCCACTGTCTGTTGTTAATAAAGTGTCTGTGTTCTCCACTGTCTGTGTTCTCCACTGTCTGTTGTTAATATAGTGTCTGTGTTCTCCACTGTCTGTGTTCTCCACTGTCTGTTGTTAATAAAGTGTCTGTGTTCTCCACTGTCTGTTGTTAATAAAGTGTCGGTGTTCTCCACTGTCTGTTGTTAATATAGTGTCTGTGTTCTCCACTGTCTGTTGTTAATATAGTGTCTGTGTTCTCCACTGTCTGTGTTCTCCACTGTCTGTGTTCTCCACTGTCTGTTGTTAATATAGTGTCTGTGTTCTCCACTGTCTGTGTTCTCCACTGTCTGTTGTTAATAAAGTGTCTGTGTTCTCCACTGTCTGTATTCTCCACTGTCTGTTGTTAATATAGTGTCTGTGTTCTCCACTGTCTGTTGTTAATAAAGTGTCTGTGTTCTCCACTGTCTGTTGTTAATATAGTGTCTGTGTTCTCCACTGTCTGTTGTTAATAAAGTGTCTGTGTTCTCCACTGTCTGTTGTTAATATAGTGTCTGTGTTCTCCACTGTCTGTGTTCTCCACTGTCTGTTGTTAATAAAGTGTCTGTGTTCTCCACTGTCTGTATTCTCCACTGTCTGTTGTTAATATAGTGTCTGTGTTCTCCACTGTCTGTTGTTAATAAAGTGTCTGTGTTCTCCACTGTCTGTTGTTAATATAGTGTCTGTGTTCTCCACTGTCTGTTGTTAATATAGTGTCTGTGTTCTCCACTGTCTGTGTTCTCCACTGTCTGTGTTCTCCACTGTCTGTTGTTAATATAGTGTCTGTGTTCTCCACTGTCTGTGTTCTCCACTGTCTGTTGTTAATAAAGTGTATGTGTTCTCCACTGTCTGTGTTCTCCACTGTCTGTTGTTAATATAGTGTCTGTGTTCTCCACTGTCTGTGTTCTCCAATGTCTGTGTTCTCCACTGTCTGTGTTCTCCACTGTCTGTTGTTAATATAGTGTCTGTGTTCTCCACTGTCTGTGTTCTCCACTGTCTGTGTTCTCCACTGTCTGTTGTTAAAATAGTGTCTGTGTTCTCCACTGTCTGTGTTCTCCACTGTCTGTTCTCCACTGTCTGTTGTTAATATAGTGTCTGTGTTCTCCACTGTCTGTGTTCTCCACTGTCTGTTGTTAATATAGTATCTGTGTTGTCCACTGTCTGTGTTCTCCACTGTCTGTTGTTAATATAGTGTCTGTGTTCTCCACTGTCTGTGTTCTCCAATGTCTGTGTTCTCCACTGTCTGTGTTCTCCACTGTCTGTTGTTAATATAGTGTCTGTGTTCTCCACTGTCTGTGTTCTCCACTGTCTGTTGTTAATATAGTGTCTGTGTTCTCCACTGTCTGTGTTCTCCACTGTCTGTTCTCCACTGTCTGTTGTTAATATAGTGTCTGTGTTCTCCACTGTCTGTGTTCTCCACTGTCTGTTGTTAATAAAGTGTCTGTGTTCTCCACTGTCTGTATTCTCCACTGTCTGTTGTTAATATAGTGTCTGTGTTCTCCACTGTCTGTTGTTAATAAAGTGTCTGTGTTCTCCACTGTCTGTTGTTAATATAGTGTCTGTGTTCTCCACTGTCTGTTGTTAATATAGTGTCTGTGTTCTCCACTGTCTGTGTTCTCCACTGTCTGTGTTCTCCACTGTCTGTTGTTAATATAGTGTCTGTGTTCTCCACTGTCTGTGTTCTCCACTGTCTGTTGTTAATAAAGTGTATGTGTTCTCCACTGTCTGTGTTCTCCACTGTCTGTTGTTAATATAGTGTCTGTGTTCTCCACTGTCTGTGTTCTCCAATGTCTGTGTTCTCCACTGTCTGTGTTCTCCACTGTCTGTTGTTAATATAGTGTCTGTGTTCTCCACTGTCTGTGTTCTCCACTGTCTGTGTTCTCCACTGTCTGTGTTCTCCACTGTCTGTTGTTAAAATAGTGTCTGTGTTCTCCACTGTCTGTGTTCTCCACTGTCTGTTCTCCACTGTCTGTTGTTAATATAGTGTCTGTGTTCTCCACTGTCTGTGTTCTCCACTGTCTGTTGTTAATATAGTATCTGTGTTGTCCACTGTCTGTGTTCTCCACTGTCTGTTGTTAATATAGTGTCTGTGTTCTCCACTGTCTGTGTTCTCCAATGTCTGTGTTCTCCACTGTCTGTGTTCTCCACTGTCTGTTGTTAATATAGTGTCTGTGTTCTCCACTGTCTGTGTTCTCCACTGTCTGTTGTTAATATAGTGTCTGTGTTCTCCACTGTCTGTGTTCTCCACTGTCTGTTCTCCACTGTCTGTTGTTAATATAGTGTCTGTGTTCTCCACTGTCTGTGTTCTCCACTTTCTGTTGTTAATATAGTATCTGTGTTGTCCACTGTCTGTGTTCTCCACTGTCTGTGTTCTCCTCTGTCTGTTGTTAATATAGTGTCTGTGTTCTCCACTGTCTGTGTTCTCCACTGTCTGTGTTCTCCTCTGTCTGTTGTTAATATAGTGTCTGTGTTCTCCACTGTCTGTGTTCTCCACTGTCTGTTGTTAATAAAGTGTCTGTGTTCTCCACTGTCTGTGTTCTCCACTGTCTGTTGTTAATATAGTGTCTGTGTTCTCCACTGTCTGTGTTCTCCACTGTCTGTTGTTAATAAAGTGTCTGTGTTCTCCACTGTCTGTTGTTAATAAAGTGTCGGTGTTCTCCACTGTCTGTTGTTAATATAGTGTCTGTGTTCTCCACTGTCTGTTGTTAATATAGTGTCTGTGTTCTCCACTGTCTGTGTTCTCCACTGTCTGTGTTCTCCACTGTCTGTTGTTAATATAGTGTCTGTGTTCTCCACTGTCTGTGTTCTCCACTGTCTGTTGTTAATAAAGTGTCTGTGTTCTCCACTGTCTGTATTCTCCACTGTCTGTTGTTAATATAGTGTCTGTGTTCTCCACTGTCTGTTGTTAATAAAGTGTCTGTGTTCTCCACTGTCTGTTGTTAATATAGTGTCTGTGTTCTCCACTGTCTGTGTTCTCCACTGTCTGTTGTTAATATAGTGTCTGTGTTCTCCACTGTCTGTGTTCTCCACTGTCTGTGTTCTCCTCTGTCTGTTGTTAATATAGTGTCTGTGTTCTCCACTGTCTGTGATCTCCACTGTCTGTTGTTAATAAAGTGTCTGTGTTCTCCACTGTCTGTGTTCTCCACTGTCTGTTGTTAATATAGTGTCTGTGTTCTCCACTGTCTGTGTTCTCCACTGTCTGTTGTTAATAAAGTGTCTGTGCTCTCCACTGTCTGTTGTTAATATAGTGTCGGTGTTCTCCACTGTCTGTTGTTAATAAAGTGTCTGTGTTCTCCACTGTCTGTTGTTAATATAGTGTCTGTGTTCTCCACTGTCTGTTGTTAATATAGTGTCTGTGTTCTCCACTGTCTGTTGTTAATATAGTGTCTGTGTTCTCCACTGTCTGTGTTCTCCACTGTCTGTTGTTAATAAAGTGTCTGTGTTCTCCACTGTCTGTGTTCTCCACTGTCTGTTGTTAATATAGTGTCTGTGTTCTCCACTGTCTGTTGTTAATAAAGTGTCTGTGTTCTCCACTGTCTGTTGTTAATATAGTGTCTGTGTTCTCCACTGTCTGTGTTCTCCACTGTCTGTTGGTAATATAGTGTCTGTGTTCTCTACTGTCTGTGTTCTCCACTGTCTGTTGTTAATATAGTGTCTGTGTTCTCCACTGTCTGTTGTTAATATAGTGTCTGTGTTCTCCACTGTCTGTTGTTAATATAGTGTCTGTGTTCTCCACTGTCTGTGTTCTCCACTGTCTGTTGTTAATATAGTGTCTGTGTTCTCCACTGTCTGTGTTCTCCACTGTCTGTTGTTAATATAGTGTCTGTGTTCTCCACTGTCTGTGTTCTCCACTGTCTGTTGTTAATATAGTGTCTGTGTTCTCCACTGTCTGTGTTCTCCACTGCCTGTTGTTAATATAGTGTCTGTTGTTAATATAGTGTCTGTGTTCTCCACTGTCTGTGTTCTCCACTGTCTGTTGTTAATATAGTGTCTGTGTTCTCCACTGTCTGTTGTTAATAACGTGTCTGTGTTCTCCACTGCCTGTGTTCTCCACTGTCTGTTGTTAATATAGTGTCTGTGTTCTCCACTGTCTGTGTTCTCTACTGTCTGTGTTCTCCACTGTCTGTTGTTAATATAGTGTCTGTGTTCTCCACTGTCTGTGTTCTTCACTGTCTGTTGTTAATATAGTGTCTGTGTTCTCCACTGTCTGTTGTTAATATAGTGTCGGTGTTCTCCACTGTCTGTTGTTAATATAGTGTCTGTGTCCTCCACTGTCTGTGTTCTCCACTGTCTGTTGTTAATAAAGTGTCTGTGTTCTCCACTGTCTTTTGTTAATAAAGTGTCTGTGTTCTCCACTGTCTGTTGTTAATAAAGTGTCTGTGTTCTCTACTGTCTGTTGTTAATATAGTGTCTGTGTTCTCCACTGTCTGTTGTTAATATAGTGTCTGTGTTCTCCACTGTCTGTTGTTAATATAGTGTCTGTGTTCTCCACTGTCTGTGTTCTCCACTGTCTGTTGTTAATATAGTGTCTGTGTTCTCCACTGTCTGTGTTCTCCACTGTCTGTTGTTAATATAGTGTCTGTGTTCTCCACTGTCTGTGTTCTCCACTGTCTGTGTTCTCCTCTGTCTGTTGTTAATATAGTGTCTGTGTTCTCCACTGTCTGTTGTTAATACAGTGTCTGTGTTCTCCACTGTCTGTGTTCTCCACTGTCTGTGTTCTCCACTGTCTGTTGTTAATAAAGTGTCTGTGTTCTCCACTGTCTGTGTTCTCCACTGTCTGCTGTTAATATAGTGTCTGTGTTCTCCACTGTCTGTTGTTAATAAAGTATCTGTGTTCTCCACTGTCTGTTGTTAATATAGTGTCTGTGTTCTCCACTGTCTGTGTTCTCCACTGTCTGTTGTTAATAAAGTGTCTGTGTTCTCCACTGTCTGTTGTTAATAAAGTGTCTGTGTTCTCCACTGTCTGTGTTCTCCACTGTCTGTTGTTAATATAGTGTCTGTGTTCTCCACTGTCTGTTGTTAATAAAGTGTCTGTGTTCTCCACTGTCTGTTGTTAATATAGTGTCTGTGTTCTCCACTGTCTGTTGTTAATATAGTGTCTGTGTTCTCCACTGTCTGTGTTCTCCACTGTCTGTGTTCTCCACTGTCTGTTGTTAATATAGTGTCTGTGTTCTCCACTGTCTGTGTTCTCCACTGTCTGTTGTTAATAAAGTGTCTGTGTTCTCCACTGTCTGTGTTCTCCACTGTCTGTTGTTAATATAGTGTCTGTGTTCTCCACTGTCTGTGTTCTCCACTGTCTGTGTTCTCCACTGTCTGTGTTCTCCACTGTCTGTGTTCTCCACTGTCTGTGTTCTCCACTGTCTGTTGTTAATATAGTGTCTGTGTTCTCCACTGTCTGTGTTCTCCACTGTCTGTGTTCTCCACTGTCTGTTGTTAATAAAGTGTCTGTGTTCTCCACTGTCTGTTGTTAATATAGTGTCTGTGTTCTCCACTGTCTGTTGGTAATATAGTGTCTGTGTTCTCTACTGTCTGTGTTCTCCACTGTCTGTTGTTAATAGTGTCTGTGTTCTCCACTGTCTGTTGTTAATATAGTGTCTGTGTTCTCTACTGTCTGTTGTTAATAACGTGTCTGTGTTCTCCACTGTCTGTGTTCTCCACTGTCTGTTGTTAATATAGTGTCTGTTGTTAATAAAGTGTCTGTGTTCTCTACTGTCTGTTGTTAATATAGTGTCTGTGTTCTCCACTGTCTGTTGTTAATATAGTGTCTGTGTTATCCACTGTCTGGTGTTAATATAGTGTCTGTGTTCTCCACTGTCTGTGTTCTCCACTGTCTGTTGTTAATATAGTGTCTGTGTTCTCCACTGTCTGTTGTTAATAGTGTCTGTTCTCCACTGTCTGTGTTCTCTACTGTCTGTTGTTAATATAGTGTCTGTGTTCTCTACTGTCTGTTGTTAATATAGTGTCTGTGTTCTCTACTGTCTGTGTTCTCCACTGTCTGTGTTCTCCACTGCCTGTTGTTAATATAGTGTCTGTTGTTAATATAGTGTCTGTGTTCTCCACTGTCTGTGTTCTCCACTGTCTGTTGTTAATATAGTGTCTGTGTTCTCCACTGCCTGTTGTTAATAACGTGTCTGTGTTCTCCACTGCCTGTGTTCTCCACTGTCTGTTGTTAATATAGTGTCTGTGTTCTCCACTGTCTGTGTTCTCTACTGTCTGTGTTCTCCACTGTCTGTTGTTAATATAGTGTCTGTGTTCTCCACTGTCTGTGTTCTTCACTGTCTGTTGTTAATATAGTGTCTGTGTTCTCTACTGTCTGTTGTTAATATAGTGTCTGTGTTCTCCACTGTCTGTTGTTAATATAGTGTCGGTGTTCTCCACTGTCTGTTGTTAATATAGTGTCTGTGTCCTCCACTGTCTGTGTTCTCCACTGTCTGTTGTTAATAAAGTGTCTGTGTTCTCCACTGTCTTTTGTTAATAAAGTGTCTGTGTTCTCCACTGTCTGTTGTTAATAAAGTGTCTGTGTTCTCCACTGTCTGTGTTCTCTACTGTCTGTTGTTAATATAGTGTCTGTGTTCTCCACTGTCTGTTGTTAATATAGTGTCTGTGTTCTCCACTGTCTGTGTTCTCCACCGTCTGTTGTTAATATAGTGTCTGTGTTCTCCACTGTCTGTTGTTAATATAGTGTCTGTGTTCTCCACTGTCTGTGTTCTCCACTGTCTGTTGTTAATAAAGTGTCTGTGTTCTCTACTGTCTGTTGTTAATATAGTGTCTGTGTTCTCCACTGTCTGTGTTCTCCACTGCCTGTTGTTAATAAAGTGTCTGTGTTCTCTACTGTCTGTTGTTAATAAAGTGTCTGTGTTCTCCACTATCTGTTGTTAATATAGTGTCTGTGTTCTCCACTGTCTGTGTTCTCTACTGTCTGTTAGTAACGTGTCTGTGTTCTCTACTGTCTGTTGTTATTAACGTGTCTGTGTTCTCCACTGTCTGTGTTCTCCACGGTCTGTGTTCTCTACTGTCTGTTGTTAATATAGTGTCTGTGTTCTCCACTGTCTGTTGTTAATAAAGTGTCTGTGTTCTCCACTGTCTGTGTTCTCCACTGTCTGTGTTTAGACCCCCCCCACCAGTCCCAGGTTAGGTAATGTAGTCTACTATAGACCCCCCACCAGTCCCAGGTTAGGTAATGTAGTCTACTATAGACCCCCCCCACCAGTCCCAGGTTAGGTAATGTAGTCTACTATAGACCCCCACCAGTCCCAGGTTAGGTAATGTAGTCTACTATAGACCCCCCCACCAGTCCCAGGTTAGGTAATGTAGTCTACTATAGACCCCCACCAGTCCCAGGTTAGGTAATGTAGTCTACTATAGACACCCCCACCAGTCCCAGGTTAGGTAATGTAGTCTACTATAGACCCCCACCAGTCCCAGGTTAGGTAATGTAGCCTACTATAGACCCCCACCAGTCCCAGGTTAGGTAATGTAGTCTACTATAGACACCCCCCACCAGTCCCAGGTTAGGTAATGTAGTCTACTATAGACCCCCACCAGTCCCAGGTTAGGTAATGTAGTCTACTATAGACCCCCACCACTATAGACCCCCACCAGTCCCAGGTTAGGTAATGTAGTCTACTATAGACCCCCACCAGTCCCAGGTTAGGTAATGTAGTCTACTATAGACCCCCACCAGTCCCAGGTTAGGTAATGTAGTCTACTATAGACCCCCACCAGTCCCAGGTTAGGTAATGTAGTCTACTATGGACCCCCACCAGTCCCAGGTTAGGTAATGTAGTCTACTATAGACACCCCCACCAGTCCCAGGTTAGGTAATATAGTCTACTATAGACCCCCCCACCCCCCACCAGTCCCAGGTTAGGTAATGTAGTCTACTATAGACCCCCCACCAGTCCCAGGTTAGGTAATGTAGTATACTATAGACCCCCACCAGTCCCAGGTTAGGTAATGTAGTCTACTATAGATCCCCACCAGTCCCAGGTTAGGTAATGTAGTCTACTATAGACCCGCACCAGTCCCAGGTTAGGTAATGTAGTCTACTATAGACCCCCCCACCAGTCCCAGGTTAGGTAATGTAGTCTACTATAGACCCCCCCACCAGTCCCAGGTTAGGTAATGTAGTCTACTATACTATAGACACCCCCACCAGTCCCAGGTTAGGTAATGTAGTCTACTATAGACACCCCCACCAGTCCCAGGTTAGGTAATGTAGTCTACTATAGACCCCCCACCAGTCCCAGGTTAGGTAATGTAGTCTACTATAGACCCCCACCAGTCCCAGGTTAGTTAATGTAGTCTACTATAGACCCCCACCAGTCCCAGGTTAGGTAATGTAGTCTACTATAGACCCCCCACCAGTCCCAGGTTAGGTAATGTAGTCTACTATAGACCCCCACCAGTCCCAGGTTAGGTAATGTAGTCTACTATAGACCTCCCCCACCAGTCCCAGGTTAGGTAATGTAGTCTACTATAGACCCCTCCACCAGTCCCAGGTTAGGTAATGTAGTCTACTATAGACCCCCACCAGTCCCAGGTTAGGTAATGTAGTCTACTATAGACCCCCACCAGTCCCAGGTTAGGTAATATAGTCTACTATAGACCCCCACCCCCTACCAGTCCCAGGTTAGGTAATGTAGTCTACTATAGACCCCCACCAGTCCCAGGTTAGGTAATGTAGTCTACTATAGACCCCCACCAGTCCCAGGTTAGGTAATGTAGTCTACTATAGACCCCCACCAGTCTCAGGTTAGGTAATGTAGTCTACTATAGACCCCCCACCAGTCCCAGGTTAGGTAATGTAGTCTACTATAGACCCCCACCAGTCCCAGGTTAGGTAATGTAGTCTACTATAGACCCCTCCACCAGTCCCAGGTTAGGTAATGTAGTCTACTATAGACCCCCACCAGTCCCAGGTTAGGTAATGTAGTCTACTATAGACCCCAACCAGTCCCAGGTTAGGTAATATAGTCTACTATAGACCCCCACCCCCTACCAGTCCCAGGTTAGGTAATGTAGTCTACTATAGACCCCCACCAGTCCCAGGTTAGGTAATGTAGTCTACTATAGACCTCCCCCACCAGTCCCAGGTTAGGTAATATAGTCTACTATAGACCCCCACCAGTCCCAGGTTAGGTAATGTAGTCTACTATAGACCCCCCCACCAGTCCCAGGTTAGGTAATGTAGTCTACTATAGACCCCCCACCAGTCCCAGGTTAGGTAGTGTAGTCTACTATAGACCCCCCACCAGTCCCAGGTTAGGTAATGTAGTCTACTATAGACCCCCCCACCAGTCCCAGGTTAGGTAATGTAGTCTACTATAGACCCCCCCCCCCACCAGTCCCAGGTTAGGTAATGTAGTCTACTATAGACCTCCCCCACTAGTCCCAGGTTAGGTAGTGTAGTCTACTATAGACCCCCACCCCCTACCAGTCCCAGGTTAGGTAATGTAGTCTACTATAGACCTCCCCCACCAGTCCCAGGTTAAGTAATGTAGTCTACTATAGACCCCCACCAGTCCCAGGTTAGGTAATGTAGACCCCCACCAGTCTACTATAGACCCCCACCAGTCCCAGGTTAGGTAATGTAGTCTACTATAGACCCCCACCAGTCCCAGTCCTATAGACCCCCACCAGTCCCAGGTTAGGTAATGTAGTTAGACCCCCACCAGTCCCAGGTTAGGTAATGTAGTCTACTATAGACCCCCAGTCCCAGTCCCAGGTTAGGTAATGTAGTCTACTATAGACCCCCACCAGTCCCAGGTTAGGTAATGTAGTCTACTATAGACCCCCCACCAGTCCCAGGTTAGGTAATGTAGTCTACTATAGACCCCCCCCACCAGTCCCAGGTTAGGTAATGTAGTCTACTATAGACCCCCACCAGTCCCAGGTTAGGTAATGTAGTCTACTATAGACCCCCCACCAGTCCCAGGTTAGGTGTAGTCTACTATAGACCTCCCCCACCAGTCCCAGGTTAGGTAATGTAGTCTACTATAGACCCCCACCAGTCCCAGGTTAGGTAATGTAGTCTACTATAGACCCCCACCAGTCCCAGGTTAGGTAAGACCCCCACCAGTCCCAGGTTAGGTAATGTAGTCTACTATAGACCCCCACCAGTCCCAGGTTAGGTAATGTAGTCTACTATAGACCCCCACCAGTCCCCCACCAGTCCCAGGTTAGGTAATGTAGTCTACTATAGAGTCCCAGGTTAGGTAATGTAGTCCCCACCAGTCCCAGGTTAGGTAATGTAGTCTACTATAGACCCCCACCAGTCCCAGGTTAGACCCCCACCAGTCCCAGGTTAGGTAATGTAGTAGACCCCCACCAGTCCCAGGTTAGGTAATGTAGTCTACTATAGACCCCCACCAGTCCCAGGTTAGGTAATGGTAATGTTAGGTAATGTAGTCTACTATAGACCCCCACCAGTCCCAGGTTAGGTTAGGTAATGTAGTCTACTATAGACCCCCACCAGTCCCAGGTTAGGTAATGTAGTCTACTATAGACCCCCACCAGTCCCAGGTTAGGTAATGTAGTCTACTATAGACCCCCCACCAGTCCCAGGTTAGGTAATGTAGTCTACTATAGACCCCCACCAGTCCCAGGTTAGGTAATGTAGTCTACTATAGACCCCCACCAGTCCCAGGTTAGGTAATGTAGTCTACTATAGACCCCCACCAGTCCCAGGTTAGGTAATGTAGTCTACTATAGACCCCCACCAGTCCCAGGTTAGGTAATGTAGTCTACTATAGACCCCCACCAGTCCCTAGGTAGTGTAGACCCCCACCAGTCCCAGGTTAGGTAAGTGTAGTCTACTATAGACCCCCACCAGTCCCAGGTTAGGTAATGTAGTCTACTATAGACCCCCCACCAGTCCCAGGTTAGGTAATGTAGTCTACTATAGACCCCCCACCAGTCCCAGGTTAGGTAGTGTAGTCTACTATAGACCTCCCCCCCACCAGTCCCAGGTTAGGTAATGTAGTCTACTATAGACCTCCCCCACCAGTCCCAGGTTAGGTAGTGTAGTCTACTATAGACTCCCACCCCCACCAGTCCCAGGTTAGGTAATGTAGTCTACTATAGACCTCCCCCCCACCAGTCACAGGTTAGGTAGTGTAGTCTACTATAGACCCCCACCAGTCCCAGGTTAGGTAATGTAGTCTACTATAGACCCCCCCATCAGTCTACCTGGTTGATGGTCTTCTCCATCTGGACTAGTCCCAGGTTAGGTAATGTAGTCTTGATGAAGTCCACTATAGACTCCAGACTGTCGTGCTGTAGGATCAAGGGCTTGTGACTACCCAGAAGACTTAGCGACACCTTGAAGATCACCTCCGAACCCTGGAGAAACAACATGTCTGGAGGAGAGAGAGACAGAGAGACAGAGAGAGAGAGAGAGACAGAGAGACAGAGAGAGAGACAGAGAGACAGAGAGAGAGACAGAGAGAGAGACAGAGAGAGAGAGAGACAGAGAGGGCAAATTCAGGAGGAGAGGCAACTGCATGACATGATAGTAGGTCTCAGTGTTGACAGACAGACAGACAGACAGACAGACAGACAGACAGACAGACAGACAGACAGACAGACAGACAGACAGACAGACAGACAGACAGACAGACAGACAGACAGACAGACAGACAGAGGGGGATATCAGACAATAGATTAGAAACAGGAAACACTGTTCTGATATTATAGACAGACCGACAGACAGACAGACAGAGACAGACAGACAGACAGACAGACAGACAGACAGACGCAGGTGACAGAGCAGGTGTGACGGAGGGAGGACAACACAACAGCAGGTGTGACGGAGGGAGGACAACACAACAGCAGGTGTGACGGAGTTTCCTTGGTAAAGGAAACATCTTGTATTTGAAATCTGACCACAGGCCAGCAGACTGAAGACTGTGAAATCTGACCCCAGGCCAGCAGACTGAAGACTGTGAAATCTGACCCCAGGCCAGCAGACTGAAGACTGTGAAATCTGACCCCAGGCCAGCAGACTGAAGACTGTGAAATCTGACCCCAGGCCAGCAGACTGAAGACTGTGAAATCTGACCCCAGGCCAGCAGACTGAAGACTGTGAAATCTGACCCCAGGCCAGCAGACTGAAGACTGTGAAATCTGACCCCAGGCCAGCAGACTGAAGACTGTGAAATCTGACCCCAGGCCAGCAGACTGAAGACTGTGATATCTGACCCCAGGCCAGCAGACTGAAGACTGTGAAATCTGACCCCAGGCCAGCAGACTGAAGACTGTGAAATCTGACCCCAGGCCAGCAGACTGAAGACTGTGAAATCTGACCCCAGGCCAGCAGACTGAAGACTGTGAAATCTGACCCCAGGCCAGCAGACTGAAGACTGTGAAATCTGACCCAAGGCCAGCAGACTGAAGACTGTGAAATCTGACCCCAGGCCAGCAGACTGAAGACTGTGAAATCTGACCCAAGGCCAGCAGACTGAAGACTGTGAAATCTGACCCCAGGCTAGCAGACTGAAGACTGTGAAATCTGAACCCAGGCCAGCAGACTGAAGACTGTGAAATCTGACCCCAGGCCAGCAGACTGTGAAATCTGAACCCAGGCCAGCAGACTGAAGACTGTGAAATCTGAACCCAGGCCAGCAGACTGTGAAATCTGACCCCAGGCCAGCAGACTGAAGACTGTGAAATCTGACCCCAGGCCAGCAGACTGAAGACTGTGAAATCTGAACCCAGGCCAGCAGACTGAAGACTGTGAAATCTGACCCCAGGCCAGCAGACTGAAGACTGTGAAATCTGACCCCAGGCCAGCAGACTGAAGACTGTGAAATCTGACCCCAGGCCAGCAGACTGAAGACTGTGAAATCTGACCCCCAGGCCAGGCCAGCAGACTGTGAAATCTGAACCCAGGCCAGCAGACTGAAGACTGTGAAATCTGAACCCAGGCCAGCAGACTGTGAAATCTGAACCCAGGCCAGCAGACTGAAGACTGTGAAATCTGACCCCAGGCCAGCAGACTGAAGACTGTGAAATCTGACCCCAGGCCAGCAGACTGAAGACTGTGAAATCTGACCCCAGGCCAGCAGACTGAAGACTGTGAAATCTGACCCCAGGCCAGCAGACTGAAGACTGTGAAATCTGACCCCAGGCCAGCAGACTGTGAAATCTGACCCCAGGCCAGCAGACTGAAGACTGTGATATCTGACCCCAGGCCAGCAGACTGAAGACTGTGAAATCTGACCCCAGGCCAGCAGACTGTGAAATCTGACCCCAGGCCAGCAGACTGAAGACTGTGATATCTGACCCCAGGCCAGCAGACTGAAGACTGTGAAATCTGACCCCAGGCCAGCAGACTGAAGACTGTGATATCTGACCCCAGGCCAGCAGACTGTGAAATCTGACCCCAGGCCAGCAGACTGAAGACTGTGTCCTTTTTGTCAACAGAAGTTACAAGGAAACATTCTGGAACAAGAGGACAACTTAACACAAACACCTGACAGAATACAAACCTCCTCCTCATACACCTCCTCCTCATACACCTCCTCCTCACATACCTCCTCCTCACATACCTCCTCCTCATACACCTCCTCCTTCTCCTCTACCCCTTTCCATTCCTACTAAAGACACTCAACATTACATAGAATACACACCTCCTCCTCATACACCTCCTCCTCATACACCTCCTCCTCACACACCTCCTCCTCATACACCTCCTCCTCACATACCTCCTCCTCATACACCTCCTCCTTCTCCTCTACCCCTTTCCATTCCCACTAAAGACACTCAACATTACTCTCTGTTTTCTGAACAAATACAGGTAACTAACCAACCACCCTGGCTACGAAGCCCAGAGGTAACTAACCAACCACCCTGGCTACGAAGCCCAGAGGTAACTAACCAACCACCCTGGCTACGAAGCCCAGAGGTAACTAACCAACCACCCTGGCTACGAAGCCCAGAGGTAACTAACCAACCACCCTGGCTACGAAGCCCAGAGGTAACTAACCAACCACCCTGGCTACGAAGCCCAGAGGTCACTAACCAACCGCCCTGGCTACGAAGCCCAGAGGTAACTAACCAACCGCCCTGGCTACGAAGCCCAGAGGTAACTAACCAACCACCCTGGCTACGAAGCCCAGAGGTAACTAACCAAACACCCTGGCTACGAAGCCCAGAGGTAACTAACCAACCACCCTGGCTGCGAAGCCCAGAGCTAACTTACCAAACACCCTGGCTACGAAGCCCAGAGCTAACTTACCAAACACCCTGGCTACAAAGCCCAGAGGGAAGTGCGAGGCGAAGGCCGTGAGGAACCAGGGAGCAGCGTAGAGAGACGGTCCTATCTCATGCTGTTCCAGATGGACGTACAGGTCTCTGTGGTAGTCATGGAGGAGACGGGACAGCTGGTACATCTGAATCTGGTGGGGGGGGGACAGGTCAGCTGGTACATCTGAATCTGGGGGGGGACAGGTCAGCTGGTACATCTGAATCTGGTGTGGGGGGGGTGGGGTGTCATCATGTCAGGTCTGTACTGCTTGGTGTGGTACCTGTAGTATAATCATGTCAGGTCTGTACTGCTTGGTGTGGTACCTGTAGTATAATCATGTCAGGTCTGTACTGCTTGGTGTGGTACCTGTAGTATAATCATGTCAGGTCTGTACTGCTTGGTGTGGTACCTGTAGTATCATCATGTCAGGTCTGTACTGCTTGGTGTGGTACCTGTAGTATCATCATGTCAGGTCTGTACTGCTTGGTGTGGTACCTGTAGTATCATCATGTCAGGTCTGTACTGCTTGGTGTGGTACCTGTAGTATCATCATGTCAGGTCTGTACTGCTTGGTGTGGTACCTGTAGTATCATCATGTCAGGTCTGTACTGCTTGGTGTGGTACCTGTAGTATCATCATGTCAGGTCTGTACTGCTTGGTGTGTAGTATCATCATGTCAGGTCTGTACTGCTTGGTGTGGTACCTGTAGTATCATCATGTCAGGTCTGTACTGCTTGGTGTGGTACCTGTAGTATCATCATGTCAGGTCTGTACTGCTTGGTGTGGTACCTGTAGTATAATCATGTCAGGTCTGTACTGCTTGGTGTGGTATCTGTAGTATAATCATGTCAGGTCTGTACTGCTTGGTGTGGTACCTGTAGTATCATCATGTCAGGTCTGTACTGCTTGGTGTGGTACCTGTAGTATCATCATGTCAGGTCTGTACTGCTTGGTGTGGTACCTGTAGTATCATCATGTCAGGTCTGTACTGCTTGGTGTGGTACCTGTAGTATCATCATGTCAGGTCTGTACTGCTTGGTGTGGTACCTGTAGTATCATCATGTCAGGTCTGTACTGCTTGGTGTGGTACCTGTAGTATAATCATGTCAGGTCTGTACTGCTTGGTGTGGTACCTGTAGTATCATCATGTCAGGTCTGTACTGCTTGGTGTGGTACCTGTAGTATCATCATGTCAGGTCTGTACTGCTTGGTGTGGTACCTGTAGTATCATCATGTCAGGTCTGTACTGCTTGGTGTGTAGTATAATCATGTCAGGTCTGTACTGCTTGGTGTGGTACCTGTAGTATCATCATGTCAGGTCTGTACTGCTTGGTGTGGTACCTGTAGTATCATCATGTCAGGTCTGTACTGCTTGGTGTGGTACCTGTAGTATCATCATGTCAGGTCTGTACTGCTTGGTGTGGTACCTGTAGTATAATCATGTCAGGTCTGTACTGCTTGGTGTGGTACCTGTAGTATCATCATGTCAGGTCTGTACTGCTTGGTGTGGTACCTGTAGTATAATCATGTCAGGTCTGTACTGCTTGGTGTGGTACCTGTAGTATAATCATGTCAGGTCTGTACTGCTTGGTGTGGTACCTGTAGTATCATCATGTCAGGTCTGTACTGCTTGGTGTGGTACCTGTAGTATCATCATGTCAGGTCTGTACTGCTTGGTGTGGTACCTGTAGTATCATCATGTCAGGTCTGTACTGCTTGGTGTGGTACCTGTAGTATCATCATGTCAGGTCTGTACTGCTTGGTGTGGTACCTGTAGTATCATCATGTCAGGTCTGTACTGCTTGGTGTGTAGTATCATCATGTCAGGTCTGTACTGCTTGGTGTGGTACCTGTAGTATCATCATGTCAGGTCTGTACTGCTTGGTGTGGTACCTGTAGTATCATCATGTCAGGTCTGTACTGCTTGGTGTGGTACCTGTAGTATAATCATGTCAGGTCTGTACTGCTTGGTGTGGTATCTGTAGTATAATCATGTCAGGTCTGTACTGCTTGGTGTGGTACCTGTAGTATCATCATGTCAGGTCTGTACTGCTTGGTGTGGTACCTGTAGTATCATCATGTCAGGTCTGTACTGCTTGGTGTGGTACCTGTAGTATCATCATGTCAGGTCTGTACTGCTTGGTGTGGTACCTGTAGTATCATCATGTCAGGTCTGTACTGCTTGGTGTGGTACCTGTAGTATCATCATGTCAGGTCTGTACTGCTTGGTGTGGTACCTGTAGTATAATCATGTCAGGTCTGTACTGCTTGGTGTGGTACCTGTAGTATCATCATGTCAGGTCTGTACTGCTTGGTGTGGTACCTGTAGTATCATCATGTCAGGTCTGTACTGCTTGGTGTGGTACCTGTAGTATCATCATGTCAGGTCTGTACTGCTTGGTGTGGTATAATCATGTCAGGTCTGTACTGCTTGGTGTGGTACCTGTAGTATCATCATGTCAGGTCTGTACTGCTTGGTGTGGTACCTGTAGTATCATCATGTCAGGTCTGTACTGCTTGGTGTGGTACCTGTAGTATCATCATGTCAGGTCTGTACTGCTTGGTGTGGTACCTGTAGTATAATCATGTCAGGTCTGTACTGCTTGGTGTGGTACCTGTAGTATCATCATGTCAGGTCTGTACTGCTTGGTGTGGTACCTGTAGTATAATCATGTCAGGTCTGTACTGCTTGGTGTGGTACCTGTAGTATAATCATGTCAGGTCTGTACTGCTTGGTGTGGTACCTGTAGTATCATCATGTCAGGTCTGTACTGCTTGGTGTGGTACCTGTAGTATCATCATGTCAGGTCTGTACTGCTTGGTGTGGTACCTGTAGTATCATCATGTCAGGTCTGTACTGCTTGGTGTGGTACCTGTAGTATAATCATGTCAGGTCTGTACTGCTTGGTGTGGTACCTGTAGTATCATCATGTCAGGTCTGTACTGCTTGGTGTGGTACCTGTAGTATAATCATGTCAGGTCTGTACTGCTTGGTGTGGTACCTGTAGTATCATCATGTCAGGTCTGTACTGCTTGGTGTGGTACCTGTAGTATCATCATGTCAGGTCTGTACTGCTTGGTGTGGTACCTGTAGTATCATCATGTCAGGTCTGTACTGCTTGGTGTGGTACCTGTAGTATAATCATGTCAGGTCTGTACTGCTTGGTGTGGTACCTGTAGTATAATCATGTCAGGTCTGTACTGCTTGGTGTGGTACCTGTAGTATAATCATGTCAGGTCTGTACTGCTTGGTGTGGTACCTGTAGTATCATCATGTCAGGTCTGTACTGCTTGGTGTGGTACCTGTAGTATCATCATGTCAGGTCTGTACTGCTTGGTGTGGTACCTGTAGTATAATCATGTCAGGTCTGTACTGCTTGGTGTGGTACCTGTAGTATAATCATGTCAGGTCTGTACTGCTTGGTGTGGTACCTGTAGTATCATCATGTCAGGTCTGTACTGCTTGGTGTGGTACCTGTAGTATCATCATGTCAGGTCTGTACTGCTTGGTGTGGTACCTGTAGTATAATCATGTCAGGTCTGTACTGCTTGGTGTGGTACCTGTAGTATAATCATGTCAGGTCTGTACTGCTTGGTGTGGTACCTGTAGTATCATCATGTCAGGTCTGTACTGCTTGGTGTGGTACCTGTAGTATCATCATGTCAGGTCTGTACTGCTTGGTGTGGTACCTGTAGTATAATCATGTCAGGTCTGTACTGCTTGGTGTGGTACCTGTAGTATCATCATGTCAGGTCTGTACTGCTTGGTGTGGTACCTGTAGTATCATCATGTCAGGTCTGTACTGCTTGGTGTGGTACCTGTAGTATCATCATGTCAGGTCTGTACTGCTTGGTGTGGTACCTGTAGTATCATCATGTCAGGTCTGTACTGCTTGGTGTGGTACCTGTAGTATCATCATGTCAGGTCTGTACTGCTTGGTGTGGTACCTGTAGTATCATCATGTCAGGTCTGTACTGCTTGGTGTGGTACCTAGTATCATCATGTCAGGTCTGTACTGCTTGGTGTGGTACCTGTAGTATCATCATGTCAGGTCTGTACTGCTTGGTGTGGTACCTGTAGTATCATCATGTCAGGTCTGTACTGCTTGGTGTGGTACCTGTAGTATCATCATGTCAGGTCTGTACTGCTTGGTGTGGTACCTGTAGTATAATCATGTCAGGTCTGTACTGCTTGGTGTGGTACCTGTAGTATCATCATGTCAGGTCTGTACTGCTTGGTGTGGTACCTGTAGTATCATCATGTCAGGTCTGTACTGCTTGGTGTGGTACCTGTAGTATAATCATGTCAGGTCTGTACTGCTTGGTGTGGTACCTGTAGTATAATCATGTCAGGTCTGTACTGCTTGGTGTGGTACCTGTAGTATAATCATGTCAGGTCTGTACTGCTTGGTGTGGTACCTGTAGTATAATCATGTCAGGTCTGTACTGCTTGGTGTGGTACCTGTAGTATAATCATGTCAGGTCTGTACTGCTTGGTGTGGTACCTGTAGTATAATCATGTCAGGTCTGTACTGCTTGGTGTGGTACCTGTAGTATAATCATGTCAGGTCTGTACTGCTTGGTGTGGTACCTGTAGTATCATCATGTCAGGTCTGTACTGCTTGGTGTGGTACCTGTAGTATAATCATGTCAGGTCTGTACTGCTTGGTGTGGTACCTGTAGTATCATCATGTCAGGTCTGTACTGCTTGGTGTGGTACCTGGTATCATCATGTCAGGTCTGTACTGCTTGGTGTGGTACCTGTAGTATCATCATGTCAGGTCTGTACTGCTTGGTGTGGTACCTGTAGTATCATCATGTCAGGTCTGTACTGCTTGGTGTGGTACCTGTAGTATAATCATGTCAGGTCTGTACTGCTTGGTGTGGTACCTGTAGTATCATCATGTCAGGTCTGTACTGCTTGGTGTGGTACCTGTAGTATCATCATGTCAGGTCTGTACTGCTTGGTGTGTAGTATCATCATGTCACCTGTGTGGTATCATCATGTCAGGTCTGTACTGCTTGGTGTGGTACCTGTAGTATCATCATGTCAGGTCTGTACTGCTTGGTGTGGTACCTGTAGTATCATCATGTCAGGTCTGTACTGCTTGGTGTGGTACCTGTAGTATCATCATGTCAGGTCTGTACTGCTTGGTGTGTAGTATAATCATGTCAGGTCTGTACTGCTTGGTGTGGTACCTGTAGTATAAACATGTCAGGTCTGTACTGCTTGGTGTGGTACCTGGTACCAGGTCTGTACTACTTGGGTGTGGTACCTGTATCATCATGTCAGGTCTGTACTGCTTGGTGTGGTACCTGTAGTATCATCATGTCAGGTCTGTACTGCTTGGTGTGGTACCTGTAGTATAATCATGTCAGGTCTGTACTGCTTGGTGTGGTACCTGTAGTATCATCATGTCAGGTCTGTACTGCTTGGTGTGGTACCTGTAGTATAATCATGTCAGGTCTGTACTGCTTGGTGTGGTACCTGTAGTATAATCATGTCAGGTCTGTACTGCTTGGTGTGGTACCTGTAGTATCATCATGTCAGGTCTGTACTGCTTGGTGTGGTACCTGTAGTATCATCATGTCAGGTCTGTACTGCTTGGTGTGGTACCTGTAGTATCATCATGTCAGGTCTGTACTGCTTGGTGTGGTACCTGTAGTATCATCATGTCAGGTCTGTACTGCTTGGTGTGGTACCTGTAGTATCATCATGTCAGGTCTGTACTGCTTGGTGTGGTACCTGTAGTATCATCATGTCAGGTCTGTACTGCTTGGTGTGGTACCTGTAGTATCATCATGTCAGGTCTGTACTGCTTGGTGTGGTACCTGTAGTATCATCATGTCAGGTCTGTACTGCTTGGTGTGGTACCTGTAGTATCATCATGTCAGGTCTGTACTGCTTGGTGTGGTACCTGTAGTATCATCATGTCAGGTCTGTACTGCTTGGTGTGGTACCTGTAGTATCATCATGTCAGGTCTGTACTGCTTGGTGTGGTACCTGTAGTATCATCATGTCAGGTCTGTACTGCTTGGTGTGGTACCTGTAGTATCATCATGTCAGGTCTGTACTGCTTGGTGTGGTACCTGTAGTATCATCATGTCAGGTCTGTACTGCTTGGTGTGGTACCTGTAGTATCATCATGTCAGGTCTGTACTGCTTGGTGTGGTACCTGTAGTATCATCATGTCAGGTCTGTACTGCTTGGTGTGGTACCTGTAGTATCATCATGTCAGGTCTGTACTGCTTGGTGTGGTACCTGTAGTATCATCATGTCAGGTCTGTACTGCTTGGTGTGGTACCTGTAGTATCATCATGTCAGGTCTGTACTGCTTGGTGTGGTACCTGTAGTATCATCATGTCAGGTCTGTACTGCTTGGTGTGGTACCTGTAGTATCATCATGTCAGGTCTGTACTGCTTGGTGTGGTACCTGTAGTATCATCATGTCAGGTCTGTACTGCTTGGTGTGGTACCTGTAGTATCATCATGTCAGGTCTGTACTGCTTGGTGTGGTACCTGTAGTATCATCATGTCAGGTCTGTACTGCTTGGTGTGGTACCTGTAGTATAATCATGTCAGGTCTGTACTGCTTGGTGTGGTACCTGTAGTATCATCATGTCAGGTCTGTACTGCTTGGTGTGGTACCTGTAGTATAATCATGTCAGGTCTGTACTGCTTGGTGTGGTACCTGTAGTATAATCATGTCAGGTCTGTACTGCTTGGTGTGGTACCTGTAGTATAATCATGTCAGGTCTGTACTGCTTGGTGTGGTACCTGTAGTATCATCATGTCAGGTCTGTACTGTAGTATTGGTGTGGTACCTGTAGTATCATCATGTCAGGTCTGTACTGCTTGGTGTGGTACCTGTAGTATCATCATGTCAGGTCTGTACTGCTTGGTGTGGTACCTGTAGTATCATCATGTCAGGTCTGTACTGCTTGGTGTGGTACCTGTAGTATCATCATGTCAGGTCTGTACTGCTTGGTGTGGTACCTGTAGTATCATCATGTCAGGTCTGTACTGCTTGGTGTGGTACCTGTAGTATCATCATGTCAGGTCTGTACTGCTTGGTGTGGTACCTGTAGTATCATCATGTCAGGTCTGTACTGCTTGGTGTGGTACCTGTAGTATCATCATGTCAGGTCTGTACTGCTTGGTGTGGTACCTGTAGTATCATCATGTCAGGTCTGTACTGCTTGGTGTGGTACCTGTAGTATCATCATGTCAGGTCTGTACTGCTTGGTGTGGTACCTGTAGTATCATCATGTCAGGTCTGTACTGCTTGGTGTGGTACCTGTAGTATAATCATGTCAGGTCTGTACTGCTTGGTGTGGTACCTGTAGTATAATCATGTCAGGTCTGTACTGCTTGGTGTGGTACCTGTAGTATAATCATGTCAGGTCTGTACTGCTTGGTGTGGTACCTGTAGTATAATCATGTCAGGTCTGTACTGCTTGGTGTGGTACCTGTAGTATAATCATGTCAGGTCTGTACTGCTTGGTGTGGTACCTGTAGTATCATCATGTCAGGTCTGTACTGCTTGGTGTGGTACCTGTAGTATCATCATGTCAGGTCTGTACTGCTTGGTGTGGTACCTGTAGTATCATCATGTCAGGTCTGTACTGCTTGGTGTGGTACCTGTAGTATCATCATGTCAGGTCTGTACTGCTTGGTGTGGTACCTGTAGTATCATCATGTCAGGTCTGTACTGCTTGGTGTGGTACCTGTAGTATCATCATGTCAGGTCTGTACTGCTTGGTGTGGTACCTGTAGTATCATCATGTCAGGTCTGTACTGCTTGGTGTGGTACCTGTAGTATCATCATGTCAGGTCTGTACTGCTTGGTGTGGTACCTGTAGTATCATCATGTCAGGTCTGTACTGCTTGGTGTGGTACCTGTAGTATCATCATGTCAGGTCTGTACTGCTTGGTGTGGTACCTGTAGTATCATCATGTCAGGTCTGTACTGCTTGGTGTGGTACCTGTAGTATCATCATGTCAGGTCTGTACTGCTTGGTGTGGTACCTGTAGTATCATCATGTCAGGTCTGTACTGCTTGGTGTGGTACCTGTAGTATAATCATGTCAGGTCTGTACTGCTTGGTGTGGTACCTGTAGTATAATCATGTCAGGTCTGTACTGCTTGGTGTGGTACCTGTAGTATCATCATGTCAGGTCTGTACTGCTTGGTGTGGTACCTGTAGTATCATCATGTCAGGTCTGTACTGCTTGGTGTGTAGTATCATCATGTCAGGTCTGTACTGCTTGGTGTGGTACCTGTAGTATAATCATGTCAGGTCTGTACTGCTTGGTGTGGTACCTGTAGTATCATCATGTCAGGTCTGTACTGCTTGGTGTGGTACCTGTAGTATAATCATGTCAGGTCTGTACTGCTTGCGAAGCCCCATATGATACATGAGGAACTGGAGCATGTTGAAGGCCTCCTCCTCTCCCATGTGCAACAACAACACTCCTGCTACGAAGCTGAGACCCTGACAGTATCCCACCTAGAGAGAGGAGGAGGTGGGGAGAGAGGGGAGGAGAGGTGGGGGAGAGGGGAGGAGAGACAGGGAGAGGGAAGGAGAGACAGGGAGAGGGAAGGAGAGACAGGGAGAAGAGGAAGAGGTGATGGTGAGAAGGAGAGAGGGAAGGAGAGAGGGAAGGAGAGACAGAGAGAGGGAAGGAGAGACAGGGAGAAGAGGAAGAGGTGATGGTGAGAAGGAGAGAGGGAAGGAGAGAGGGAAGGAGAGACAGAGAGAGGGAAGGAGAGACAGGGAGAGGGAAGGAGAGACAGGGAGAGGGAAGGAGAGACAGGGAGAGGGAAGGAGAGACAGGGAGAAGAGGAAGAGGTGATGGTGAGAAGGAGAGAGGGAAGGAGAGAGGGAAGGAGAGACAGAGAGAGGGAAGGAGAGACAGGGAGAAGAGGAAGAGGTGATGGTGAGAAGGAGAGAGGGGAAGGAGAGAGGGAAGGAGAGACAGAGAGAGGGAAGGAGAGACAGGGAGAGGGAAGGAGAGACAGGGAGAGGGAAGGAGAGACAGGGAGAGGGAAGGAGAGACAGAGAGAGGGAAGGAGAGACAGGGAGAGGGAAGGAGAGACAGGGAGAGGGAAGGAGAGACAGGGAGAGGGAAGGAGAGACAGAGAGAGGGAAGGAGAGACAGAGAGAGGGAAGGAGAGACAGGGAGAGGGAAGGAGAGACAGGGAGAGGGAAGGAGAGACAGGGAGAAGAGGAAGAGGTGATGGTGAGAAGGAGAGAGGGAAGGAGAGAGGGAAGGAGAGAGAGAGAGGGAAGGAGAGACAGGGAGAGGGAAGGAGAGACAGGGAGAAGAGGAAG